>NC_051176.1:207684263-207737027 GCF_013339695.2 Rhipicephalus sanguineus | reverse complement strand
TATGCCGGGGTCCACTGAGACTTCATGACTTTTTTCCGTCACTGAAATACGTCGGCAAAATGAAGCCATGAAATGGCAAAAAAAAACTGTCAAGAATTTTTGATGGCAGGAGTCGAACCCATGACCTCTCGGTCCGCGACGATGGCTGGCAGGAGTTTAGACCGCTGAGCTACCGCCAAAAAAATAACGGAGGCTACATGAACGCGCCTTTAACTTTCACAACTTTCCTCTCTCAGTGCTCTTGGATGGATGCTATGGGCGTCCTCTATATAACGGGTCGGTGGAGATGTGTGCCACCAGGTTAAAAAAAAACGCGCCGTTTTTTCCAATGTAAACTGGAATGGTGCGTTTTACACTGGAAATGTAATGTCTTCAACGTTTTAAACACCGCGGGGTGGCTTTAGCCCGTGCCTCGCTCATAGCATCCATCCATATCGACACAACAGCTCTCCGACGCTCGCCTGGCTGTCGCAACGCTTTCCCTGCTCGCCCTGTGCGAATTAACGGCCACGCTAGAAGACACGATGCGCGTAGCGTTTCTCTTCTCGTTTAACGACGTTTTGAAGGAGTGCTATCAAGTTTCAGTGTTTTTATGTGCCCGTTGATGCCATATATGCACGGGTTTCACCATATGCGGTGTCCACATATATGTTAAGAACTTCAGCTGCAGCAAGGGTTTAAATCATGATCATGGGCGTTAGTCGTAGGTACGGTGATGTGCCACTAGGTGTCAACGTGAGTGCGTCCACATCAAGCGGTGCTTGTCTCCCAAACAAGCTCTGACATACCAATGCACTATAAACAATCAACTGCTACTGGGACGACACACGTTTCACTTTCGTGTTATACCGATTCCTATGACAGAGGGATCAGCCATCTTTTTCTTTAGCTTTACCGGGATTGTTTCTTTAGCTTTACCGGGAACCACCTAAGGGTGGCACTTCTCCGGATCTTTAAATAAAGTTCTTCCTACCGTACCGGGAACACGCGACTTACGCAGCTGTTCAGTGTATTGATGCTTTTGCTGATGATGAGCTTAAATATGTCTCAGCGCTTTGTAACAAGTGGGCCTTTAAAACACGCACTCATCGTGTAATTCACATGTTTTGACGCCTGGTGCGATTCTACGTGTCTGCCACGCAATATTGCATGCGTTAAGGAGACTCCCTCCACTACATGACATTCATATAGTGTTCTTTTTTTTTCGAAGCAGTAGAACACGTGGTAGAACACGTGCTTCCCACGCTGACGGCTTGGGTTCGGTTCTCACTTGAACCCGAAGATTTTAATTATTTATTTTATTGCATCTTTCTCGATTATTTATGTAGTGTTCTTTTTTGTCAAAGGACGTTTCAAGAAATAGCGTGGCTCTGCGGTAGATTACCTGTTTGTATCAGACGGCCTCGGTTCGATTCTCACTCGAAACCGAAGATTTTTATTATTTATTTTATTTGGATCTTTCTCGATTTTTCGGTCACGGACAAGATGCATCATTTTTCGCTCACAACCAGCGACGCCGTCACCGACGCCGACACCGGAATTTCTGCGAAACGAACTCTTTAACGCTGTTGCGTTAAATTCCCGATACCATGAGAATAAATTGCTTGACTCGTATCCCACGAAGTAAAATGCACTCCATTGAAACATTTCACGTGCAACAGCAGCGCCAGAAGACAGCCTAGGGAGCAGAAGCAAGATCGGAGGGGCGGAATAAACATCCGCCGTGGTAACTGGAATACCTCATCGCGAAGCAAGAGCGTCCGTAATCTGAAAAAGTTCACATGCTTGCACTTATGCTTGCAATAGAACATTCCCAAGCTTAATTTCGGCGAAGCTTAGTGTGTGACACTCCCGCGTTAACGACGAAGCATAAATGTGTGGTTGTGTTCAACGGGGCGTATCTATTTGCCCCCCAGTGACCCATGTCGGCGACTTTGGACTAATAAATGTTAGTACTGCCCTCTGAATTTTGTGAAGTGCTTATTGGTGTATCGCATGACTGAATTTGTGAAGATGAGGGACAGCGTTGTCAAAGGCACCGAATAGTGGTGCTATAGAGGTTGTCTGAACAGGAAAAACTCAAGGGTTCCTTATGCAATCGCCTAAGACGACTCGAAGGCGAAATCCATTTTCCTGTCTTTTTATTCTCGGTCGACGTGCTGATCCTCCCCTCCCCCGCCATATTCAAAAGCTTTCCGAACTTAAAGGAGGCTGAAGCACTTAAAAAAATGTCTTTGGAGTGTGTAATCATAGTTTGATCCTGCTGCATTCGAAAATCAATGTAATAATTCACAGATGAACGCAAACAGCATTTCTTGGCAAAAACCGCGGCTGCAGCCGCAGGGCTTCTTGAGATGCTGAGTGAACGCGGTGACGTCATCTTCGGCGTGCCGTGTCATTGGAAACATCAGCACAGTTAAAGAAAGCATGGCCTTGCGATCAGTTCCACAAACGCGCCCAGCCGGAACTAGTCACGGAGGCCACGGTTGAAGATACGACTGTGCTGCGCGGCTCCGCCAAAGCTACCGACGATGACGTAGTTTCCGGTTAGTTTCGGCGCGTTCGCGTGGGCGGAGCAAGACGAAGTTTTCTTTTGCGTATTTTAAAGCTCCTGCTGCCAAAACAGCGGAAAAAATTACGCCATCGTCGACAATAATGTTGGTCCTTCTCAACAACAATGTTTTACCGAATTCTAAAAGCTCTACAGCTTCCCTTAAAGGTGGTTTTGAACATGCCTCCAGGATCGGAGGCATTGCAAGCTTTCTGCTCCTCACAAGGTTTTGCAGAGCCTCCGTGATTGGCCCGCCTTGACCAAGCAACGATGTCCTTCGATGTCGCCACCAAGGTATATGTAACTGGTAGCGTAACTTCCGTAGAAGCCCACGTGTCAAGCCGGTGGCTAGTTGTTGCAACAGTCGCCATCTATGTGAGGAGGGGACAAACAGAATTAAAAAAAAGAAAAAGACGACGTCACAACCGGAAGCGGAAATGACGTCACGTTTTAACGCGATGGGCGCGAATTTATGGATTTTTTTGACAGGGCGCCGCTTCTTTTTTTTTTATAGCTGCACGTTCTTTTTCTTATCACTATGACGGCTCCATAATGGAAGCCTGCAAGATAACGGGAAGACGAAAAAGACAGATTTGATAAATAAGGTGTATTTTATTGGCGAAATATTGCAGTTGAACAGGATATTACCCCAAAATATATAACACAGAAATCAGAAGTAGCATAACAATTCAACGTGCACACAAACCTTGCACACGTGTTGCTCTTGCATCCGTAGACAGCGCAGCGTTTCTTCGCGTAGCGTGGCGGACTCATCGTCCCGAAGGGCGACAGCACGCCGGCCGTGCGCTGGCAAAACACAGTCACTGAAACGGTTCCCGATGGCTGCGATGGGCTTTATTACCTTCTGCCAAGTACCACGACTAGAAAACAACGCTTATGCGAGGAAATCACCTACGGACGACAGGCACAAACCTACTGCGCAAAAACGAGCGACGCCATTTGCATCTGAAAATGCGCAAAACCGTTGGCCCATGTAACCAGACTGCCTGCATGTGCCCGCTGTTTCTGAAAATAAACGAAACAAATTGGCCACTCAACCACATACCCAAGACTAAACTTTGATTAAAATAATCTGCTAATTTAATTCGTGACAAATAAAATTAAAAGTAATGAAAATAAACGCTTAATTACTTGTTTGTTTTCATTATTTGTCCCCCCCTCACCTAGTAGCGCTATAATCGTCACGCGGGTGTTGATGTTTGTCGCAATAGGTTTCCGACCACTTTTCGTTCCGACTTTCGCGACCTATTTAGATTGACCTTGGTCGCCACTACGATGTCTCAAAATCTGGCGATCTGTGACGTCTTCATGACGTCACAGAATGACGTCATTAATGATGTCATGTTACACTGAGGTAATGTGACTTTTGGTACGCTGAGTGCACGTACACGCACGTACACAGGCACGCGCATATTCACGTGAGCATCACGTGACTCTAGACCCTCAATTACTTTTTTTGCATCCTTCGACGCCGCCGCCGGTCTCGCGAAGTATCGTCACATGTCGCCAAATCTCGAAGACGCCGGCAGTCAATTTTCGCGTTTGATGAGACACCTAAGGCTTTCGCCTTAGAAAGGGCCTCATACCAGTTGGCTGATGTTTCTATGGGCGGTGTATTCGTCAGGTGCATCATAAGCGCGGCATCAAAGTCATGTCGTACATGATATGCATGTCCCAATTTTCATGTTAGGACCTGTCGTTTATGTTCTTTATACAATCATGTCATGCCATATCAATATTGGTATATATCCAATGAATGAAACGGCCGCGAACGCACCATGAGCGTGGCATGTAAATCATGCCGTACATGGCATACATGTCATGATTTTAATGTTATTACTTCTAATTTATGTTCGGCATATAGTCACGTCGCACCATACAAGTTTTGGTATCTATCAAACTAGCGAAACGGCTGCGAGCGCACCCTGAGCGTGGAATGTTAGTCATGCCGTACATGACATGCATTTTATTATTTTGATATTACCACCTGTCATTTATGTTCATCATGCAGAAATGTCGCGCCATACGAATTTTGGCACATATTCATTTAATGACACGGCCGCGAGCGCCCCAACGCCGTGTCTTGTAAATCATGATGTACATGACATGGATATCATGACTTGCGCGTTACGACCAGTCAATTATGTTCGTCATACACTCTTGTCACGCCTTACCAATCTTGGTATACATTTAATTAACGAAACGGCAGGAAGAGGACAAGACCGTGGCATGTAAATGATACCGTTCATGATATGCATGTCAAGATTTTGACCTTATGACCTGTCATTTATGTTCGTCATGCAGTCACGTGATGCCACACCAATTTTGGTGCACATCCCGTTAACGAAACGGTCAAGAGAGCACAAAGTCGTAGGCGGCTTGATAGATAGATAGATAGATAGATAGATAGATAGATAGATAGATAGATAGAGATAGATAGATAGATAGATAGATAGATAGATAGATAGATAGATAGATAGATAGATAGATAGATAGATAGATAGATAGATAGATAGATAGATAGATAGATAGATAGATAGATAGATAGATAGATAGATACCATTATGAGGATGACCATGATTACTAAATAAATATAGATGTCAGTGCTATTATTAAAACGCTACAACGCCATTTCGGATACTTTTCGTTTGACAGCACTGAACACTAGGTTGCATATAATTAATAGATAGTAATTAATCTTGATTACTAATCAAGGAAAAAATGAGCAGTAGAAATCCATTATATGAAATTATGATCTATCATCTGATCGTAACTATATACCTTGAAATACCATCTATACAATACATGTGCTTCTACACTATGAGCTTGCGCCCATAAATTTCAAATAAATTGTTAGATTCTTTATTATTATTTATTACTATTACCAATTTCCTATACGTCAGCGTGATAATGTGCATCGCATCTGCAGATTTTTCTGAGTTTTAACGTGATCAACATGCACTTTCTCATCAATTTAGCGACAGGCATTTTTTTACCCCTGTAGGGCTGCTTTCCCGCAGTAGAATTTAGAAAAAACTCTTCGGGAAAAAAATCCAGCCAGCGCAATCATACCAAACTGCAAGCACATGGAAGGGTTGTCGTACTGTACATGCCACTAGAGTGCAATTAGCGAATAGATGATCGTTGCGCTACAATTAACTTTTGAAAAATCACCCCATGCATTTTCAGCGGATCCACGAAAGTGTCTCGGGAAAAACATCCAGCCGGCGAATTCAAACTAATCGCGATGTACAGCATAAGAACGTTGTCAGCGTTAAGTCCCTTAAGTGCAATTTGCGAAAATTAAGGCATTCTTCAGTAATCAATTTTTAAAGAACGCTCTCCATAGCGTTACGCCGAGCGCTTCCCCTTAGGGTCGACTTTGCCGCAGCACTCTATGTCCCAGATTGCTGGACATGTCTCGCCAGCAGTTCTAGTGTAGTGTAGTTCAGTGTTCTAGTGTAGTTTACAAAGCGCAGCAATGCGTATGAAACCGAGTACGTCGACTGCCGAACTCATACTAGAGGAAACCGCCGATACAAATAGGTAGGCATACTGCGAAATAAAGAACAAATGCCTATAAAATAAGGAAACTCATCATTCTTCTGGGTTAACCTACGATGAAGCACCTGCACTGAACATCATCTCGATCAGTCGTCCCTGCGCCTGCCAATTAAGATAGCATGCTAAGAGGAATAAACTATGACAAGCTAAAACACTTCAACACTAGCGCCTCTATTGAGGGGCTGTTTGCGTTGTCTGGATGTATTGTGACATGCACAAAGGGCGTCGCTGCTCCCCGAAGATACCGAGCAGCTATAATTCCTGAATGACACCATTAAATAACTGAATTATGTGGTACTCTCAAGCAACAGAGCTGTGCAATGCGCAGTTACCCTGTACGATATTTCCTGTAGAGGAAAATTGCTTTTTCATTTTCGTTGGTGGAAAAAAAATCATTTTTTTGCAAAAGCCCGTGGAGGTACTACGCATATTCGAAAATATTCGGAAATTATTGGATCGAGTTGCACTTGAATTTCATTATTCGAATTATATTCGAAGTTGATAATTTCATAATCGCGCACCCCTAATAGTTACATAATATAATTTTATGATATATCCAACGCTTCTGGAGTGACGATTGTCTTCCGTGCCCCACTACGACGCATGGTAGTTTCTCTACGGTGCAAGCCGCCTATGCAAAGCTTTCACACCTTGCGCTCTAGCGCTGCAGAGGAGCCTACCTCTGAGTAGGGGTTCTACGTCGTCAGACTATTGTCTTGTATCCAATCCGTTCTACTCGATGTCAAATTCACATCACCGGTGATGTAAGCAAATTTAATGAACATGCTAATCCATTGCCGTTACTGCAGATTACAGGATTTTTTTTTCTTCGAAAACGTACAGCGTTGCCTACTCTATATCCTTGGCTGCCGTGAGTCGATGAACGCGCAGAAGTGTTGAGTATTGTTGCAACGACCACGGCAGTTCTCATCAAGGCGTTAAAAAATAATTATAGACGCACCCTCAAGGGAAAAAAATGTTCACAGAGCAATGCCGCATACGTGTTTTAACGGCTGAACAGCGTTTCGTTAACCCTGAAAATATTTATTATGCGCAAATAATTCCAATAATTAATTTCTGTGGCTTCAACAAGCCACAGAAAAATTAATAGTCAACAGTCAAGATTTATGTGCAACATGCGTAAAAGTACAGTATTGAAGGCCACCCTTGCAAGAAAGCTCTAGGCATACCGGTTGACGTGGACGGGGGGCCACCACCAGGCAACAGCAGCAGCGCACACATCCGCAGTACAAACAATAAGCTTTTCGTGGTCGTAGCTTCGTTTATACAACACGTACGTGGTGCATATATGCGCTTCCCTGGGCATAATTGCATCTACATACATGTGTACGCATTGCGAAGCACATTGAAATACGTGTGAACAACATGCCGGCAGGGAAATATACATTGCGAATTGGATTAGATAAACTTTTATTGGCTCCTCTAAAACACAGATCACTATGTCGCGGTCAGCTCCCACGTGGAGACCGAGAGGCCGAACCCTTCAGCCGCTTCGCGGGCTTGGTGGACAGCCCAGACTCAATTGGACGTATTTGGACGTCCATTGGACGGCAATCCGCAGCCCAGGACGGCCTGCGGATTGCCGCCTCCCATCGGGCAGAGGTGATGTTAGGTAAATGAGCGAGTTTGACACACTGCCAGGGTATGTGGTCTAGTGAAGGTATTTTCCCAAAACGTGGGCAAATATTACTTGGATACAGTTCAGGGTAAATGATGTTCAGCATTTTCAAGCTATAGGATACGTCTTGGTTTGCAATAGCCTTAATGTAAGTGCTTCTGGCCTAGTGAGATTTTTGTGAGGTGGAGGGAAATTCCTCCTGGATAAATAGAAGTGCTTAGTGAGCTCGCTCTACGGTGTGGGAATTTCCCAGTTATCCCCATTCACCGTTAGAACGGGTGCCTGGGGAGGCGTGGTTGATGCGGTCTCCCGCCGACTCGTGTGCTGCTTCACCGAGATTGGGAGGGGAGTCTGATTTGTCCAAGGTGAGCGGGGAACCAACTCAGCAGATGATGCGTGATTTCCTTTCGTAAAAAGGAAAATGCACTTATTAATTATCGGCGCGAAGCCATCTTCTATTCCGTTCGGGACGGACACTGACAAGTTATTCAGAAAAAGTTTAGATATTGTTTGGCATAATGAAAATATAATCCGGTTTTTAGTGCGTACACGTCATTTTGACGTCATGAGTTTTCGCGGTTGTGTTATTGCGTGACCATGTGCATGCGCAAATGTGGGGGGGGGGGAGGAGTCATAGCCCCCCCCCCCCACCATTACCTCGTCTTCACTGCGTTGTGATCGTAAGGGCCGCACTGGTGGGAGGGGATTGGGAGGGGGGGAGCTGCGATAAGACATCGCCTACTACTCCCCCCTAATGGAGAGCCCCTCGCACGCCTATGTGCGTGACACGTGGGCGATTTCAGCGCAAACAAAAAATTTTTGACCACAAGCGAAAGAGTAGTAGCGAGAAAAACACAGTATAAGAAAAAATTCGGCAGATCCCACGTACCGTGGGAGTCGATGTTATGCGAAGCATGCGGCGGGTAGGTGACTGTGGCGTAACTTTTTTTACTGAGCGACGCGTTACAAAACGGAGCTAAAGATATGTTTAAATTTTATACGCACACGTATATATGTTGAAGAGTCGCATATGTGTCCCGAGAACGCACGCACGTTTCACGAACTCGTGTGCATGTGTGGAAGAGGTTATTGACAGTTCTTGAACAAGGGCATCAACACCGTGATCAGTGAGCACCAGCAGCTGGTCATGACTTGTTATAGGATCCGGTCGTGATCGTGGTGACGAGGGGTCCATGTGCAGTGAAGTATGTGGTATAGTAGAGCTGTTGGAGTTCTAGGATGCCTCGGTTCCTACACCTACACCCGTTCATTACGGCACATTTTATCATAAAAAAGCGACATACGGCTCTTGCCTGCTTAGTGTGAACAAGGAACCCGTATGGGTCCCGAAACGTCTCTGTGTTTTTCACCTTGACTTGGTCAGTGACCGCATCTACATCCTCATGCCTCGGTCATTTCGTCGACAAATCGGCTGTCGACAGAGCCGGCGACAAGTGGGGAACCTGAAGCCACCCTTCGCGTTGGTGAGGTATAGGCCGTCGAGGCTGGTAGGCCTATATAGTGCTACGTGGAATAACATCAGTGGATGGTGTTTGTCGTATTCGTAGACTACCTGGGCGTATGTGGCCCACGTAGCCTAGTCTAGAAAGCGGCTGTCAATCAATCTGGCATCATCCTCGGTCATCATGAGGCCATCGCCCAGCCTCGTAAGAAATGAAGTGGACACTGCGTCATTCTTGCGGACTAAGTGCAAGTTACGGTGCGGTGATGTGGATATCATATGTAACTTTCGTTAATGTATTCCTCCGGCGTCGAGCAATGCTGCAATATAGCTTGCCGAATCATATGAATACAAACGTAATGTTTATTAGACTGCTATAAAAGCGGAGCCAACACTGGAACTACAGACGTTAATCTGATGTGATGCCTGTATCGTAGGAGTACACATCGTAGGAGTATCATGTAGTGTTTATTGCTTTCTTGTAAAATTAGATAGCAAGCACCACAACCACAATTGACGTTGCATTGATATTACTCCTGCGTAGGCTGTTTTTCCAAACCAGTTTATAGACCTGGCATGGCTCAGTGGTAGAATACCTGATTGCCACGCAGAATGCTTGGGTTCGATTCCTGCAGGGATCCTAATTTTCATTCATTCCATTCGTTGAGTCAACGCTGCCATTGTTGGTTTTCCTTAACGCTCTAGTATTTAAGTTACCAATGTCCGTTCTCGCCGGTCCTGGGTAGATATAAACTGTCAATCACTTGTGGCGCATACCCGTACACCGCGGCCCGTGGTAAACGGGTATGTGCCACACGTGTCTAGTGGAAAGAGTTTGACGACGTACGCGACAGGATTTTAAAGTTATTCATGTCACGAC
The DNA here is from genome assembly GCF_013339695.2 of Rhipicephalus sanguineus. Taxonomy (NCBI): domain Eukaryota; kingdom Metazoa; phylum Arthropoda; class Arachnida; order Ixodida; family Ixodidae; genus Rhipicephalus; species Rhipicephalus sanguineus. The sequence goes on along the minus strand of NC_051176.1, from coordinate 207,726,910 downwards.
CCGGCAATCATAATCGTCAAATCCTCTTACTCTCCCATGCACATTTTGGTCTTCACCAAGTTAAGAAGGCGATCATGAGAGCACCCAGACGTAGGCGGCTAGATAGATAGATAGATAGATAGATAGATAGATAGATAGATAGATACGTAGATAGAAACGCTCAAAGTGCCAAAGGTTCGCTAAGAAATGCTTCGCATTTAATAATTTATTGTCTTGTATACATTCTACCTAACCGTGCATTAGCAGTCATTACCCGATGGGATGTTCACGCGCCTTTCGTGCCACGCGTTACTACGAACAGGCGCTGTGGGCATGACCCAGAATGCTTCGACGAATCACGAGCAGATAATGCATGATACGGAGTAGAAGCAAAACGGAGTATTTTTTGTTGTCGTTGTTGTTTTTACTACACCGGCGCAGATCTCGTAAAACTATAGTCGGAGCTTCTGCGGCTAGCGTAGGCACATAATTACTTCGAGGGAGAGTAACCAGGGAAATACGCCCTCCCATCGCACTGTCAAAAGTAGGAGGCAAAAGTATGACGATTAGGATACTATACGTAGATGTTTGCAAACTTATACACACCGCTAAATACGGTATCCGTAAAATTAATTCTACTGAACATGATCTTCTTGCTCAGAAGGGAGTTTTTGTAAGAAAACATTGAAAATCAGAGAGAGGTACTCGGCTTACTTTAAGACTTCTCCAAAGCATTTGACCTTGTCAACCGCAATATTGAGAAAGATCGAATGTTATGGCTTTGGAGGCGTAGCAAGTTCTTCAATCTCATCGTATTTACAACATCCAACTCAGATTGTAATGATTACTGTTGAATGCTTAGATGAACAATGAAAAAGTGGTTATTTACGGTGCCCCCCATGGAGGCATGTTGTGACCTTTTCTGTTTACGCTTTACATGAACCAGATCTCAAACATTGATCACAAAGCTAAATTTACAATCTGTGCAGATGACACCAGTTTACTTTTCGCGCAAAATTCAAGCAAAAACTTAGTAACATGAGCCAACGAGGCCATAACTCGTATAAATTATTGCGTTAATCGAAACCATGTTGAATTAAGATTATTGAAGCGAAGGGAGTTTTTAATTCGACCCCAATACAACACTTCTGAGCCAATTAAGCTAAATGACGTAAGAAGAGCTAGTGCCATTTGATGTATTGTCAGCGAACGCCACGAGCCCATGCGTGCATGCCTGAGCGACATGACTTCACGCCAGAGTTCATTACTTAAACTACTAACTCAGTATTACTGCTTCGGCGTCTGTTATTTTACCATTAATCAATACACTAGGGATCTAACTCGGAGAACACATTACATGGGATGAGCACGTCACCAGTATAATAAGTAACACTCTAATAATAATTGTTGGGGTCTTATGTCCCAAAACCACGATATGATAACGAGGGTCGCCGTAGTGGAGGGCTCCGGAAATTTCGACCGCCTGGTGTTTTTTAACGTGCACCTAAATCTAAGTACACGGGCCTCCAGCATTTCGACTGCATTGAAATGCGCAAGTAAACACTCTAAAATCATTATTATCAAATGTGTCATGGTCCAGAATACGCACGCACGCATTCTGGGCGCTCATTATCAGAAACGTCTGCTTGCCGCCTGCTAGGAGTCTGCAGAAAATCTGCAGACTAGGTCTATATGGGGGTGACTGGTGGGTGACTGAAAGGTGAAATGCATTGAACCATTATTATCAAGTGTGTCATGGTCCAGAATATATAGATACATACATATACATAATATACATCCACGCGCACACACTCTGGGCGCACATTATCAGAAAAGTCTCCTAGGAGTCAGCACAAAATCTGCAGACCAGGTCTGCAGAAAGGTCAAGTCTACAGGGAGGTGACTGGGGTGACTGGGTGGTGACTCATAGGTGACATACAGGTGAAAGCAATTTTTGTAAGGGCAGACCAGCCCAGCCGAACACGAACAAGTAAAAAAAATGTCGTTACAAATGCTACATATTTTCCTACCTCTATTGCTAAACACAATTATTAGTGAACAACACTGTGATATTAAAGGAGAGTAAATAAATTATTTACGAAATTTATTACTTGGAAGGACACTATTAATGTAACCTTATAACTACTCATACGTATACTTATTTTTCTTAGAACTTTTAATATTTAATATATGATATTAGTGTTGGCTGCATATGCTACTCACGTGGACTACACGCATATGTATGTCTCTCTCGGTGTATTTCATGTAAAATGCATAGTACTCTTTTATCATGGTGCCGTATTGTGTGTGTTGGGTGGCCAAATCCTCTCAAGATATATTTGTGCAGCTTCCTCCTTGCTCACCCATGCCCCGCCACGGTGGTCTAGTGGTTCTGGCGTTGGACTGCTGACCCGAAGGTCGCGGGATCCAATCCCGGCCGCGGCGGCTGCATTTTCGATGGAGGCGAAAATGTTTGAGGCCCGTGTACTTAGATTTAGGCCCACGTTAAAGAACCCCAGGTGGTCGAAATTTCCGGAGCCCTCCACCGGCGTCCCTCAAAGTTATATTGTGGTTTTGGGACGTTAAACCCCACCTATCATCATCATGATTGCTGATCCATAACTCTTTCTGTCTCGCTATATGTACATATATATATATATATATATATATATATATATATATATATATATATATATATATATATATATATATATATATATATATATATATATATATATATATGCGGGGGGGAGAGTGAGACAGTTTGCCCCCCACTCGTGAGCGAGATTATACACCACTGTTAGCCGATGTGACAAGTTATGTGCGTATGGCCGGCTATAGTTCCGTGACATCATTTCTTTTTCTTTCTTTCTTTTTTATGCATTTTCGGACCCTTAATTTAGTGCAGCATCTGCTCGCCCCTTTGTACTATAATGCTGACAATTAAGGAATACCGTCATCGCACAGTCGCTGAAAGCTTAGACAGACCTCTAGACTTAAGATAAAGCTGATATCCTGACAACATGATAGTGATTGACTGGCTCCACTTACAAGTGATAGAACCAACATATACCCAATGATTTGTCAACACTAAATCAGCATTTTTTTTCCTATATATAGGAAAGCGACGTCACGATTGATGGTATGCCGCCGGTACTTCCCGACAGCATGAGATGGTGTGTGCGCCCAAAATTTGTATATGAACTAACGAAAGCAGTTTAGTTTTGCTACGCCGGTCCTGTCGAGTACAGGAGTGCAAAATGAAACCTTTCAGATCACATTACCCGCGTGGCTCTACGAATCCCCACACGCCGTAATTCTTCTTTTTGCAAATTGCTGAAGTGCCCCACTACGTGTCAGCAAGGTGCCACGCGCACCTTTACACTTTGTAACGGGCAGGCAGCTTTAAACCACTCGCTCGTTGCGCACTTGGCACGTTATGACGCCCTGTGCGATTCTCCAACGCAATATTACATGCGTTAAGGAGACTCCTCCCAATACATTACATTATTATAGCGTTTTTACTGAGCAGTTTCCAGCACCGACGTGACTCCTTGGTAGGACACCTGCTTGCCATTCGGAAAGCCTGGGTTCGACTCTCACTCGAACCGACGATCTTTATTTATTTATTTGCATCTACCTCAAATTTTCGCTCACGGAAGACGCCGATTTTTCGCTCACAGCCAACGACGCCGACCCCGACACTGAAATTTCTGCGAAACGAGCTCTTTAACGCTATCGCGTTGAAAAGTTAGTGTGTCTGAGTCCAACAGAGTCCGTCTAAGGAAAATTCTGGCGAGTGTGAGTGAGTCCGGTTGAGAAAAGTTTTGGTGAGTGTGTGTTCGAGTGACACTTTTCTATGCACGTAAACACAACCTTACAATCACCGTTAGTTACACGTCATATTTGCCATTAGTTACACCGAATGTTAGTTCTGAAGCACTGCGAGCATTCCTTTCATTTGAGAAAAGAAACAATCATACTTTATATGCAACGATTCCACTTTTTTAAAAACACGCTTTTCTATTCCGGTGTAGCAGATGGAAAGCGTTCAATAAAGCTTCAATTTGGGCCAGTTGCCATGACAGTTTTCAGGTTTCTTTTCTTTTTTTTTCTTTTTTTGCGCTGCGAAACGAAACGTACTGCGGGCGCACACATGCTCGTGCGCAACGGGACGAGCGTGCGCACATTTTTGCCTCGCTCCATTTTGTCCATACCGGTTAATGATGATAATTTTCTATCTACGACACACGGCTAATCTCGACCACAACAACTCTGCTGCAAAACTCCTATAGCGTTTACGTGCCACAGAAATTGTGCAAATCCCACACCTCGCCACACTGGTCCACTAAAAATTAACAACGGAACACACGGGCGGCAAACCCAGGTTGACATTTCTGTACAGACGTAACCATGATTGAGGAAGGATTAAACAAGCCGTCGGAAACACCGGGGCCGCACGTTTCTGCTTCTCTTGTGAACCATCTGTACGGAATGCTTGGGCGGTGATTGAGCGCGAGCCGGTTGATGATGATAATTTTATGTCTACGACACGCGGTAAACCTTGACCATAACAACTCTGCTGTAAAAGGCCGATTAAGATCATCCGCCTCCGAGATGTGCTTTTTGACGTAGGCATTCCCGCTCTTTACGGCCCCACAGTCGGAGTAGCTGGGCAAGGTGCTCTAGCGGAGCCAGCGGTATAGCCTGGAGACAAAGGCACTTGCGTCGTTCTCAAGGCTAACGCCAAGACTTTCTCTTTTGCGCTATTCAGACTGAAATTCACTAGTTGCCTTTTATTAAGGAGAAAGCCTTCGATGCCTCATCAAACGCGAAAATTGCTCGTCGACACTCCGCATCGTCGGCGTCGACACGAGTGATGCAAACAATCATCATTTTGGGATGACGTCACAAGTCCCCAAAATTTGTCGTGTCATTACGACGTGACATGATGCCGTCTTCACATGGCACCACCGCTTGGTCAAAGGTGGCCAGGTCACGGAGGCAGTGCAAAACCAGGGGAGGTGCAGAAAGCTTGCAATGCCTCCGATCCTGGAGGTAGTGCAAAACCACGCTATGTGTAGGAAGCTTTCGGTGGGGAGCGAGGGATGATGAATACATCGACTGAGAAGAAGTTGGCTTTCGCCCTCGAGTAGTCTCGGGCGAATGCATGAGGGAACCTGCGAGTTTTCCGTCTTGTGATGCACTGAAATGTTCTTTTTTGCCACGGGTTTCGTGCTTAATTGTACGGAGGCCATACTAAGTCACCGGGCTCGACTTCCAGATTGCCCCTCTAGTGGTGCAAACCTCGTCCTAAATTTAACTTAATCTCTCGATTGCTAAAGCACTGCGCTGTGTAATATTGGCGCTTTATACGTTCTCAACTATTGAGGCGAAATCATAGAGGTCCGTGTACTTAGATTTACGCTCACTATAAAGAACACCTGATGGTCAAATTTCCGGAGCCCTCCAATTCGGCGTCCATCATAATCATATCGTGGTTTTGGGACGTGAAATGACAGCAGTTATTTATTCTGAACCATAAACAGTTCATTGACATAAATTGTTGTTTGCCTTTAGTGTCTCTTGAAAATATAATACTTCTTTCTGCGCTATGCTTGGGTCACGAAAAGGACGAACAAAATGGGACGAGACGAACTTGTGCGCATGCTCGTCCCGTTCCACATGCGCACGAGCATGCTTGCACCCGCAGTGCCTCTCCTTTCGCTTTGTTCGTGCTTTTGTGCCTTATGTACAGCGCAAAAAAAAAAAAAAACCTTGAAATTGTTAAGGCAACTGGCCAAGTTGAGGATTTATTGAACGTTATCAATCCGCCACACCGGAATAGGAAAGCGTGTTTTTTTTTTTAAGTAGAATCGTTGTAAGTAACGTGTGAACTTACCATATAAGAGGAACTATTTATTTTCCTTTCGATTGAGGTATAAAGCTGATTTTTAATAGGCGCACCACATGGTGTAAATTGCGTCTCACTGTTGACCAAAATAATGATTTTCCTCAAATTTGTGATTTTTTCTCGTAATATTGAGAAACATCAGTGGTTTGAAATTATTTTTAACGCAAAATATACCTTCTGTGGAGTAAGTATTCATTACTCAGATATTCATAAAAAGCGCAACATTATAAGGGAAATAATGCAAACATGGAACATTTTGGCAAATTTTCAGGAGACGCGTATGAATAAAAAAATATGCAGGAATATTATTCAGCTTCGAAAACCTTCGACAAACGCCTTTGCTTAATATCTAATCCAAATTAGGTATTGAAACAAGAGACGATACTCTCAGAATAATTTTCCTTACAAACAACGCTCAGCCGATATTCTGCGAAATTCGGAAGGCTCCCACGTCACCCAAAAATGTTTCTCTCCGAAATATTCTAGCAATTCACTGTTTTAAATGCAAGAAATCAGCACAATATTTTTTTTAGTACATTTGAGATGCTCGCCAGAATGACTGGGACGTTTGGCCTGGAATGACCCACATGGTGTTTCCAGATAATACGTGCGCTTTGTAACAATGTGTGGTGTAATGATGTCAGGATACGGTGTGTTTAGGGTTTCACCATCAATATCGCCGTGTTCCTGCGAGCGGTTTGCGAATCAGCGACCACGGTGATTGGTCCGTCCGGTGCCGGTATTCTTGAAGCGTGTGTGATGGCAAGGACGAAAGCAGCCTCTTACGCCCTGCCACTGTCCGCAGTGTTAAGCGTAGACAAAACCCTTACAGAGTTGGTATTGTCGACTACGACCAGACACATGGCCCGTTTCTGTGGATTCCGGCTCACGGCAGTGTATGGGACGGGTGTGTTAGATGTACCGTCGCCTAGAACTCGCATTGAAGTATGTACTCTTGCACGTCTCCGGCCTTAATGCCGGTCAGGCTGCATATTGCGGGGAATTGGGCACACTTGAATTTTGTTTCTAATGCCGCGTGCAAGATTTTTTTCTTTTCTTGCGGTATGTTTGGCATGGTGCACCTCAACGGACATAAATTAAGACAACCTGGTCTTGTCCGTTGGGGGCATTCAATTCGGCTGTTCAGAGTCCTTCCACCAGTTCTGGGATGGTGTTGTGAACCCCAACTCGTAGAAGGACATTCATTGACGCATAATGGAGCAGTCCCAGAGCCGCCTTTAGTGCTGTGCGGCGGAACGTGTCCACCCAGTTTCTCTCAGCTGGAGTAAGGCTATGGTAGGGGAGCTGGCACGTCAATCTGCTAATTATGAGGGCTTGCACAATTCGGAACGTATATTTTTTTAGAAGTCCTTGTCGGAGGTTGGTAATGCGCTTGAACATGCAAGTTACTTGGGCGATTTGTTGGCGCAGTAGTTGGAGAGCATATGCGGCATTTCCGTTGTGTTATACTGTGAAGGCCTATTAATGCGGTTTCCATTCAGATGCACCAACGTGTCGTGGTTCGTCGGTCTTCTTGCGTTGTTTACACACGAACAGAAGTTCCGACTTCTAAGCTGCACAAGTGAGTCATCTAGTTAAGGCATACCCTTGAATAAAGTTTACGGCTTCCTGTAGTGCGTCTTGAATGGCGCCGTCCGACCCTTCTGTTACCCAGATTGTGACGTCATCGGTGTAGAGCGTGTGCTGGACGTTCGGAATTTTACTTAGGAGCGGTGGTAGCTTTGTCATGGCCACGTTGAACAGGGTAGGTGCCAAGAATTACACCACTCAGTCGCTACGCCAATGGTCAGACGAGTCGCGAAGGGCTGCAAGATTATTAGATGGCGGATTTTTCACGTGCCGTAATTTAACTGCATTTGTTTTAAACGTGGTGCGCAATGGGTTAAAGAATGTTTGTAAGCGTTTTTCAATGTAAATGCGCATGGAGGACATGTTGATCAGCTTTCTTACTAACGTGCATTACTAAGTGAGATAGTGGGAAGATGAACAGGACACCTGATTGTCGAACCAGAGTCGATCGCGAACGTTGCGTGTAATGCAATGTAGATATGTACAGTTCGTCTGGGCCGCGCGGCGTTGCAGTTCCCAATAATCTTATAAGTACAACTGCGTATGTAAACTGCGTATGTATCTGCGTATGCGCAGATAGTTCGATGGCGTAGGCTCACTTTCTCGCATGCGTTTTCGGCGCTGAGGGACGAATCAGTGAGACATAGAAAGCTCCGCTTTAATAAATGTCATTGTTGTGACCGAAATATGGTAGCTCTTTTAAAGCGAAGTATATTCCTGCGGTATTCTGCATGTCTAGAACAAGACGGAGCCGCTAATTGAGGCGGCAAAGCTATGCAGTCCGGAAAGGAGGAAGGGGCGAAGTGTACTGTTGCTCAGCACATGACGCCTCTGACTAGTGGCGCTTTGCGTGACAAGCCAGGTGAGTTCTGATTATTTCTAAATTACAGTTGGCTACCTTAATTATCTTTGCGAATCTTCCACGCTGCCTTGGCGAATCCGTTGCTCGCCGAGCTACTACGGACTTGATCGGAACGGTCCTTTCTTTGACCTTTTCTTCCCTCTCCTTCCTCTCTCGTGCACGTAATGCGCTTGAATCATGAGCATACTTCAAGGATTCTTAGATGTCGTAGTGTTGAAGTGGTTCCTTTTGTTTATGAACACAATTTTATGTCGGATTTTCTATTTATAAAGTAATTTTTGGCCTATTTTCACGCGAAACAGTGTTTTGAGATGAGCAGAAAGTCGGCAAAATAATCTTGAAGGTGACCCGGTGTGAGAGGCCACAGGATGCTGCATAAAAACGTTCCAATCCTAGGACTAGACTATTGGGCTTAAAGACGACGAAGGGCGCACGGTGCAGCACCTAAAATTTCCACAGAAGTTTCAGTGGAGTAAATCTAGACAGTCAAAAGTTGCGATCACCAGATTTTGATGCCGTGTCCCCCCCCCCCCTCCCCCAATAAACTTATATTTACACGGGGCTGGTCTGACGACATCGCCCCTCTGTCAATTCTGCGAAGAAATAGAGACTATTGAACATTATTTTTCGCAATGTCGTAGACATTCACTTATTAGAAAAATACTTCTCGTTATTCCGCTTTCAAAGGTAGGCTTAAACTGAACTGCAGAAATTGTACTAAGCCTCAGTGCCTCAGGTTTGGGATACTGCCACAGGGATGCCTTTGATGCGGTGTGTAATTTCATTCAAGCTACTAAACGTACGCAATTTTGATCTTGACTTCAACAAATATTCGTTAAGTAATTAAAAATGAGTTAAAATCTAACAAATCTATTCGAAATTATTCTGATCAGGTTATAGGGCAGTCTGGTCTACTAGCGCAATCGCACAGTAAATGAAGTATTTGTTTGAGACATTACCTATTATTTCATTTTTATTAACTTTTTTCTTTCTTTTTTATCATTGAACATCGTTCAAATTATCTTAGTTGAAACTACGAATTTTTGTCCAATCCCCCAGAGTGGGTATGTGCCATAGTGTTGAAGGAAAAAGAAACAAACAAACACGGGCGCGAGGGTCAAGCAAGCAAGCAAGCAAGCAAGCAAGCAAGCAAGCAAGCAAGCAAGCAAGCCAGCACGTAGGGTGCACGGGCGCAAGGGGCACGTTCACTTCCTGCCACTGTTAGTAGTAATCAGCCGTCTGGGCCCGCCCCTGACCGCCGTTGCTCCGCTAGCGTTCATGTGGTACCTAACGCCTGGACGTTGATGAATACCGCACGGCGCTTGATGCAGCGCGGGGCCCGGCTCTTTTCCAGGGATTTCGCCCTTCAGGGAGTCCAACATAGAAGCGGTCGAGCTCCCTCGACGATGCTGTCGAGGCTACGACGTCGTTCCAACAAACGCTCTTCCCATGCGGCACCATGGAGCCACTTCCTGCACAAGCGCGCCGCGTGCCTGGCCGGCAAATGTTCCAAACTGTGCCCGTCAGCTTTCTCGGCTTTTTTCGAACTTGCTCTACCATCAGATCATTTCGAGCCATCGCCGGGTGAACCACCGCAAGTTGAGCTTGGCCGACGTCTGCTTCCTCTTCGCAGAGCTCTCCCTATGGAACGTGTTGCTGCAGGTCATCAGCTTCAAGCTACTCGAGGTCAGTGCTGGACACCTGGTCTTAACGCGCCTGCAGAGGCTCGTGGTTGGCGTCGCGAACAGTATGCAGAGCAGGCACTCGTTCGTGCTAGTTCACTGGCTAGTCACGGAGCATAGCTGCAGTGAGTTCGTCCCGCTATGCATGGGAGGCGGACCGTGTCGAGCAATGACATTATCTGCTCAACGACAACATGACCAGAGGCCTCATGGACGGGTTCCGCTCCACGGTGACCTAGCTCCACATGGATACCGTGAGCGTGTGCTCCTACCTAAGCGTCGCCGTGCACTTCGCACGCTCATCATATTCGAGAATGGGGTCGACGTGCACGAGACTGAGGGACTGATGTCATGTTTTAATGGCTTTTAGTTTGTAAGATATTTGTGTTTAGCCAGGAGCTTGCCCTGGTAATAATAATTCTAGCGTGATGACTTACTTGTGGGCACTTGTACTGTTTTCTTTGAGAGTTCTTAGAATACCTGATACAGTTCTGAATACCGCTTGGCTTTCTACGATAAGCAGCCGAGATTGTTGTTAAAAGTTAGTTTAAAAGCAATTAAAATATTATAACTTAATGTATTTAACTGACTTAGAGTCGTAAATACCAAAGGGCAGCGTAACTGAGGGGAATCTTCAGCGGTAGAGGCCCGTGTAATGCAAAGCTAGGCAAGGTTGGGCATCATTTAGTAAGGTTTAGTGGAGCTAAGCATTGCCATCCCATCCCCCATCACGTCTTTTACCGAGTAGGGCTGATGTCATAACCGTCATACCACCTGTGGGCGGCGCGTCTGGGAATTTGGCTGTATGCGCCACTGCTGGATGCCACAAGTGCTGAAGATCAGGCGAGTTTGTTCGTCGTACTTGAACTGGTATAGCGCATTACGGGGAAAGAAGAAACGGCCGAGCAGTGCGACACAAGAGGTCTGTTCGGCCATTTCTTCTTTCCCCGTAATGCGCTATACCACTTCAAGAGCTGGATACGCCGTAATTCGTGATCATTTTGCGATGTAACGATGCAACCACTAGGTGTCTGTAACGCAATCTTCGCACCTGCACCTGCGAAGTTACGCACTATGTTGATCCTGTGACTGATGATGACGATAATGAAATATGGCTGAGCCCTTTGAAATGGGTTGGCAGCATTAAACCATCCACCCGATACGCAATGCACGTGGTGCGACGCCTGGTGCGATAGTACGCCTCTGCCGGGCATTATTCAATCTTGTAACGCTACTTCTGGCCCGACATGATGCCTGTATAGGGTCTTTTTCCGAAGCGCTCTCAAGCATTGCCGTGGCTCTATGGTGGAATACTTGGCTGCCACGCATATTGCCAGGTTCGATACCAGCTTCAAATATTGTTTTAACAGCGGAGCTGTTTAAGCTTGAGCTTGGTCCGTGTGTTATTGGCCAAGAACTATTCGGGTGGGTATGCGCCACAGGAATTGGACCAGCCCCACTACCTTGTACAGTATGTGCGAGGGAAAGCGAAGACATTACAGGGAGAGAGCGGAGCTAAGGAGGGTGATGGATAGCGGTGGGAATAGAGGTTGGAGCCTGGCGTGGGAGAAAATAAAGTCTAGTAAAACGAGGTGTGCTTAGGCAAGGAGCTGGGAGGAGGAGAAGGCAAGCGTTAAGCGAAAACTGTGCTCGGCGAAATGGAGATGAGAAGTGGAAAGGAGGAGGGGACGAAAAAAATTACGCAGATCTCACGCCTTGTGGGAATCGGTATCATGCGAAGCAGTCCCCGAGTACTTCTATGCTGCATTTTCTGGCTTTGAGCCAAGCGTTACGAGGTGGATCGACGTGTTTTTGTAATTGCAGTAGTTGTCTGCACATCGTGGGCTTACCAGGCACGTCGAAAGCACTGGTGTTTATAGGGTAACTTATGTGCTCTAACGTGAGTGAATTTGAATTTTTTTTCAATTGAATTTTATTGCTCACATTTTTTACAAAAAGTTTGCATACACTGTGTGGACCCATAGCCATGGGCTAGTTTGGGGCCACACAGTGTATCCACACAGCGTTGACGTTACGTCACACCATACGTCTGTATTATCGAAACGAAATGCATCTTGCTGTGCGATGTGAATATCATACGTAGCTTCCATTAGCCTATTCATCCGGGTTCGAGCGACGCTTGAATTTAGCTTGGTAAATTATAGGAATACAAATGTAATGTTTATTAGATTATTAGACTGCTATAAAACCGGAGCCAATCCTGGAACCACAGACGTTAACTTGACATGACGCCTGTATCGTAGGGGTACATACGTAGCGTTTATTGCTTTGTTATAAAACTGGATAGCCAGTACCACAACCACCATTGACGTTGCACCGACATTACGCCAGCATAGGGTGTTTTTCCAAAGCACTTCCTAGACCTGGCGTGGCTCTGTGGTAGAATACCTGACTGCCAGGCAGAATGCTTGGGTTCGATTCCTGCTGGGATCGTAAATTTTAATCTTTGCATTCGTCCGGTCAACGCTGTCGATGTCGGTTTTTCTGAACGCTCTCGAAATTAATTACCAATGTCTGTTCTCGCCGTTCTTAGGTAGATATAAACCGTCAATCACCTGTGGCACATACCCGTACACCACGGCCCGGGGTAAACGGTTATGTGCCACACGTGTCTGGAGGAAAGGGTTAGACGACGTACCCGACAGGATTTCATGTTATTCATGTCATGACCAGACAGTCATATTCGTCAAATCCTCTTACCCTCTCATGCCAATTTTGGACTGCACTAAGTTAAGGAGGCGATCACGAGAGCACCCAAACGTAGGCGGCTAGATAGATAGATAGATAGATAGATAGATATTTAGAAACGCTCAAAGTGCCAAAGGTTAGCAAAGAAATGCTTCGCATTTAAAAAGTTAAACGAAAGAAATTTCTTGGCGAGGCGAAATTCGAACCCGGGTACCCACGGTTCGAAGTCGAGCGTCGTAACCACTCGGCTATCCAGGCACGGTAGAAGAACAAGCCCTTGTGGGAACCATATGATTGCGTTGCTATGGGATAGAGAACGAGAAAAAGATAGAGAAAAAGAATGCGAGAGACGCGGCGGCTGCATTTTCGATGGGGGCGAAAATTTTTGAGGCCCGTGTGATTTAGGTGCACGTTAAAGGGGCCCTGCGACACAATTTGAGCATGTCTTTTTCATCGGTTCTTCTGGTACTGTGGAATGCACCGATATTGTTGCGCAAGTGGCAACGCCGAAATCAAAGCGGTTATACTTTGAATTCACGGGATAAACTACCTTGATTTCGGACTATGGTGACACACATCGGCTATTTCTGTTACAGGAAGTGACGTGATATCATGTGACAGTGACGACAAAGACCGTTTGTTTTTGATTGGCTTGACGCGACACGTGACGTGCAATATTCATATGGTTGTAGCTAGGCCATATTACGAAGCCCTAAGAGGAACAAAACCCCTTTTTATGCTTCCTCAGAAACAAATGATTCCTGTTTCTAACTGATATATTTTCAAAATAACGAACACGACGCTAGGTGCGCTGTGGAATGGTAATCAATAGTAATAAAACGATACTCTTCCGCGTTTTGCCTTTTCCGGCATCGAGTGACACCGGCCACACCGGCACCTGCGAAACACGCAACGCTCAGTTCGGCACGACGCTGTCAACGACAAAAAATCCTAAACGCTTACCGGCCGACGCCTTCCGCGTCAACGGGCGTTAGCGTTTCGTCTGGGCACATGGAGCCATCCTCGCGTTGAGCGGGGCTCAGCGACGCACTTTCAAATTGCAATGGCGTGCACGACATGCAAGCCATCGCTGCGTCGCAAGAGCTCGCGCTCGAGGTCTGTTAGATCTTCCAGACTCATTTCGGGCACTACACGACAAATCATGGGAGCGTCTGCTAGCTGACGCACGTGGTTTGTCGTAAGCATGGTAACAACGCCGTCAAAAAGAGGGGTAGCAATATACTATGTGAAGGCCACCATGAGGTGACATTTCCGGTATGTCTTTATAAGACGCGCGCGGTGATTGGAACGGGCCTTTGACGTCGCAGGAGAGTGAAATGCGAAAGGGAACGTTTCTCGTCGTCGTCTGCTTGTGTTCTGAACTTTGAGGACTAATAACTTCACTTTTCTTGCACCAATTCGTATAATTCTTTTTGCGTTCGTCTCGGCATTCATTACTACACACATTTGCGGTGCTAAATAAGGCAGTCGCAAAAGTGTCGCAGGGCCCCTTGAAGAACCCCAGGTGGTCGAAATTTCCGGAGCCCTCCACTACGGCGTCTCTCATAATCATATGGTGGTTTTAAACAGCATAGCTCTTTAAGCTTGGTGTAATTCCGGCGTGGGACGCAAAACTCGAGCGGGTATCCGCAACTGAAAGTGGGTAAGTGCCAAGCAGCCCCTAGCATAGCATAGTCATGCATATTATATAGCATGCATACTTAGCGCTGCGTCCTGTCTGATATCTTCACCTCGTCCGTTGTTTTTTTGCGCTAATTAGTGCTATCTGTAGTCAATACGCACCAACTAGCCAAACTCGCTTCTCTAATCCTAGTACAGATAGCATGGGGGTGGGAAAGGGAAGTGAGGGTGAGTAGGAGTGATGTGATGGTGAGAGGAAGGAAAGGAGGAGGGGAGAGGCTAAAGCATGGTATGGCCTTGTATAGTATAGTCTAGCAAGGGGATGAGAAATAGAGGTGAGGGTGAAGAGGATGGAGAGGAGGACGAAAAGAAGGTGATATGCTATACCATAGCGCAACCATCTACCGCATAGCATAGCAAGGGGTGGGAAAGAGAAACGAGGGTGAGGATGAGGGATGTGAGGGTCAGGAGGAGAGATGACAATATATAAAGAGATAACGAAAGAAAGAAAGATGAAAGAAACAAGAAAGAGTAAGAAGAAGGTGTAGAAAGATATTGAGAAAGAAAGAAGCATCAAAGAAATGAGAAGGAAGCTGATAAAAAAAGAACTCAATCGCCCCGCTATTTACTCAAATGGCACAGGCGTGGAACTGGCTTTATCATTTCTTTTTTCTCAGAGTGCGCGATAGCTGAGACGGACGCCGGCGGCGGCGGACAACATGCATCGCTACCAAAATTGGCTGTTGTGAGCGCATAACAGCCTTCGCTGTAAAATTCCGGCGGGTCACGGTTGCTATCGTAACATAAGAAGGCGAAAGCCAGGCTACACTCATTTACTTATTGACGCAATCGCAATGAAGAGCTCGTTTCGCAAAATTCCGGTGTCGGCGTCGATGCCGTTGGTTGTGAGCGAAAAATCGCGATGGCTGCTAATGAAAAAAATTGGGGGACCCTTAAGCTTCGCCTTTAAGAGTTGAACGCGATAGCGAAATCCGGCCCCTAGTGCGCACTTCAACCACTAAGTGCATACTTATTAATGTGTATTGTTACACTCATACACGCACGCACGCGCGCGAATTTTACAGGCTTTCGATCTAAAGCAAGAGTCGCATGGCCTCCAAGATATACGCCGCGCGCCGGCCCTCTCGGATGCCATGAAAAGTCGAGACATATTTCTCACAATACCTCACAGATGGCAGCACATTATCTAGCGTTTGCTGCGTTGGCTTGATATGTTTTCCTCTAGATGGACATAGTTGTCCATTTTTAGAGCTGTTTGAAAGTTCGTGTGTATTTAGCGGCGATGGCTGCACTATCCCGGCGTTTTTCGACGTAGTTTGATGGCCTCGCGAATGCGCCTACCGTATGGGCTCGTTTTCGTCGTGACACCTGCCGAACAAAATGCGTTAAGGAGACTCCTTCTACTACATGGCATTTATGCAGTGTTTTTGTCCGAAGCAGCTGCAAGCAACATCGTGGCTTTGTGGTAAGACACCTGCCTGCCACGCGAACGGCCTGGGTTCGATCGTCATTGGGACCGAAGATTTTATCGTTTATTTCATTTGCTACTTTCTCGATTTTTCGCTCACGGATGATTTTTCGCTCACAACCAACGGTGCCGACGCCGACAGCGGAATTTCTGCGACACGAGCTCTCTAACGCTACCGCGTTAAAATTCAGGCAGCTTCCGCACTAGTGGTGCCAAGCCTTAAGGAAGTGCGCAGCTGGGCAGCTTTCTTTGTTGCTCTTCGGTTTTCTCTTACTCCGTCTTTTTTATTTATTTCTTCCTCTCTCTTTATATTTCGCCTTCTTGCTTTTTATATTTTTTCTTCCTATTTTTCCCCTGTCTTTCTATTTCTCGCTTGCTTCATTCTTTTCTGTTTTTATGCGTGGTTTTGCCTGCGTTACGCCAAGCGACGACATCATACGACAGGCCGGGCCCTTAAAGTGCTCCGCACTTAAAAAAACGTCGGACATAGCCAGAATCGAACCTGGGCCTGCAGCGTGGTAAGCAGCTGCTCAACCTCAAAGTCATCCCATTGCTCAACACTTCTTTGGGGAAAAACAAGCCTATACAGGCCGAAGGTCGAAGGTCGCAGGTTCGGTCCCTGCCCGCGGCAAGTTATCTTTTCGTCCACTTTTCTTTCTTCACATTTACATTACATTAACTAGTAATAACATCCCCTATACTTTCCTTGGCATTATTGTCTGTTAGTTCTCATTAATAAGCCTATACAGGTGTTATACAGTGTGACGAGTGGCGTTAACTCATGTAATATTGCGTGGCAGAAGCGTAGAATTGCATAGTGGCGTTAACTCATGTAATACTGCGTGGCAGAAGCGTAGAATTACATCAGGCGTCACACCATGTGAATAGCGCGACGAGTGGGTCGTTAAAAGCCCACCCATTAGACAGCACTCAAGCATTATAAATTATTATCATCAGCAACATCATCAGCACAGCGTGCAGCTGCGTGCAGCTGCCTTAAGGACGCGTAGTGGGTACTTCGCAAATTCGCAGTATAATGCATTATGGCATACTGGGCACTTCGCAACTCAGTTTGCCAGTATGCATTCCAGGATATTCCAAATGGCAAGTTCTACGTGCACGGATGTTCCTTTTCTTGCGGCACAGTTGAGCTGCCCACCGAGAAGCGAAGCATGGCTAGCGAATGAGAAGGCGATGCGAACGGGGCCCAATCTACGCTATCGCGTTCTACTCTCGAAGCCGAAGCTCAAGCGTCCTCCAAGCGCTTCATTTATTCAAAATACTGCCGATGTCCCTCGAGACCATCGCAAGAGGAACAAATATTCAAATATAACGTACAAGAACTGATAAGGGAGGGAACAAAAAACAAAGCCTAGAATGATCACAGAAATGTAAGCTGTTGTGATCTGCATACGATACGTATGTCGTGCGCAATTGTTCTATTGTGTACGCAGATAGTTCCATAGTGGGTGCGCAGATAGTTCCATTGTGTAAGTTGGCTTTCGTGCGGCCCGTTTTCGGCGCTCGCACATTAACCAGGGAAACATAGAAAGCTTCGCTTAAAGAAAGAGTTGTCTGTAATTATACCTACATACATACATACATACATACATACATACATACATACATACATACATACATACATACATACATACATACATACATACATACATACATACATACATACATACATGTCTCCCTCAAATTCTTACCCTCGATATATGAAGTAAAAATGGGCGATTACAACTGCGCTCACGTTTCGAATCAGGGGGTATTCTTAAACACGCGTTAAAAACAGCGTTAAAGAGCTCGTTTCGCAGAAATTCCAGTGTCGGCGTCAGCCTCGGTGGTTGTGAGGGAAAATTGCCGTTGAACGTGAGCGAAAATTCCAGATGGTTGCAAATAAAAAAAAATATTAAAAACTTTCGGTTCGAGTGAGAATCGAACCCGCGCCTTCTGCGTGCCAAGCAGGTATTCTACCACAGAGCCACGTTAGTGCTTCAAAGTATTTCGTATAAAAAATTGGCCGCGTATCTGCGTGCTTCGCTGCAAATGTCGTCTAAAGACGATAGAAGAGGCGCTGCGTGAGATATGGACGCCATCTGGCAATACGTCGGGAAACATGAGTGCTGTGTTGCGGGCTGGTAGTCCCGGTGCAGCGGCAGGCGAAGACCGGCGGTGACCAACGCGACCGGTACGTGGAAACGCCGGCCAGCCCGAACACGCTGTTTGTCGCGATGCGCCGAAGGAGAAGAAACGTCCGCACCCAACGAGTACTCTCCACAAACTCTCTTACTTACACGTCGCCTGGGTAAAACAGGAATGCCAGAGTGGCGCCCCCTGTCATTCGTACAATGCAATACTGAACCGAAACCGAAACACAACATGAGCTTGTGCAGAGGGCACGAAGGAAGACAAGTTTCAGCGCAGTCGCATTTTCAGCGCACCTTAAGAAACTAGGGTTGTAACATTGCAGGGCGTGTAGGGCCAGAAGGACCGTCACGACGAAAACCTGCCTCCTCAGTCGTATTCGCCTGGAACGTTGGTGTGGCTTCGCGTTCCCTCCTCCGCTCCTGGCCTTTCCACAAAGCTACTGCCTAAGTACGAAGGCCCCTACCGCGTCCTACGTTAAGCATCCCCAGTTAACTATATGATTGAGCCTGTTCAATCATCTACGGACCGCCGTCGTCGCGGCCGCGAGACTGTTCACGTCGATCGACTGAAGCCGCATTATGATCCACCAGTTGTACCTGTTCCTTAGGTCGTCAGGATGGCTCCTTTTCCGCGGGGGAGTGATTTGTAACATGGTAGGGCGCAGACAAGAACGCCTGCGAAAGAAGACGAAGACGGTTGTTGTTGGCGCTCGCGCTTGCTCGGCTTGGACCGCTGATCGCTTCAGCTGTGGCAATCTTTTAATAAACGCGTTACTGTCTCAACGTTAAACGCATACCATTAAGGTCTTTAAAATTGCGTATCTATGTATTTTCTATTAAAGGAACACACCACCTAATACTTGCCTAATGATGTTACGCCTCAGATATGCGTAATATTTACTTTTTGATCGAAACGTTCACAAGTATGAACAGCCGTACCAGTTCAAGATGGGTGGGCGGTAGGCAAGTGGTTCAACTTTGGCCGGTTGGCTGAATCGGGGGACGTGCCGACAAACAGAAAGACAGAAAGACAGACCAAAATTTCTGCGTTTAAGTTCCCCAAGAAAGACTATCGTCTTTAAAAAACGCTATAACAATGTCATATAGTGGGTGCAGTCTCCTTAATGAATGCAGTGTTGCGTGGCGGAATCGTAGAATCGCACCAGGCGTCAGACCATACGAATTGCGCAACGAGTGGGTGGTTTAAACCCACCCACCCATTACAATGTGTGCAGCGGCGCAGGTGCGCGTGGTACCTTACCGACGCGTAGTGGGTACTTGGCCAATTTGCAAACGGAAGAAGTATGGCGTAGTGGGCACTTCACAACTGTACTTGCAGTAGGCATTTTAGGATGGTTTGAAACGGCCAATGTTACGCGCACAAACGTTTCTTTTCTTGCGGCACAGTTGAAGGCGATGCGCACGGGGCCCGATACGCAATCGAGTTGTACTCCTGAAGGCCAAGCTCAAGCGTCCTCCAAGTTTTTCTCCCTTATTACACGTAGTGGGCAAATTTGTGCATTGAGGCGTTTGATGCGTTTTAATTTCATCGCGGACGCATAGCCCCAGTAGATGGACAAACGGGTCTGTGGCCCGCACTGCAACCAAGTTGCAACGTTTCGCGTAATCATTCGCCTGTTGACCGCACGCACGCCCAATCGATCGCGTACAATCAAAATTCCGCATTATGCTTAGAAATTACAAGTTACAACACCTAAAATGACCTTCGCTTTTATTCTAAAACCTCGAGGACGAGTATTGGATTCCCGACCACGACAACCGCATTTCAGTAATACCGGTGGTCAAAATGAATCAGAATCCCACAGAACACCACAGTTTATTGTTAACATTGTGCTACCCTTCATTCATGAGATTCCTCACAGGTAATCCGAGTTTATCGGAGTATTTTTTTTTTTTGCAAATAGCCGCCTCTCCACATGACCGTCAGAGGTATCTCCCGATTCCTTTTTGTATCTCCCATCATGTGTCACGATTTCAGCTTCCTTCCAACACGAACAGTATAAACAGCACGAAGACATGAGAACAGCACTTGATGACACATTTCCTTCCGAACGTATTTCATTAATTTATTGTGTGTATTTCGCAACATTTAAGGTCAGTAATGCATTATCACGCAGCGGATGTGCCCGCTCAACAAAGCAACGATGACACTGCGGCGCGAGAGAAGCTCCTCAAGCCCAAATCTGGCTTCTTGACGCAAACGGGTACAACTTCATCTGGAAAGAACAAGGCGCTCATCGTTGTAGTCTTTGATAGCACGAAGACTACATCCTTCATCCTGGCACTCCAGGTGTAGCCTTAAAAACATTGGCCTCCTCCGCCTTTACGAGCTCTAGAAGCCTGTGCGCGTCTTTTTGTCCGTGCAAGAAAAAAAGAGCACGCTGGAGCAGAAATGACGAGACTCCATGCTCACCGACTCCGGGATGTTCTCCAGGGAACCGGGCAAGTTAATGTTAAGCACCCGAGGATGACGT
This sequence comes from Rhipicephalus sanguineus, assembly GCF_013339695.2. Taxonomy (NCBI): domain Eukaryota; kingdom Metazoa; phylum Arthropoda; class Arachnida; order Ixodida; family Ixodidae; genus Rhipicephalus; species Rhipicephalus sanguineus. Next base: position 207,706,396 of record NC_051176.1, on the reverse strand, counting down.
ATGTGTTTACATACGACAGCGGCCGCAACCGCTCATGTGCTCCCTCTTCGCCTGGCTCGGCCTCGTACGCGAGTGCGGGTCCTCCGTTCCCCGCAAGCACGGCGCTGGAGCGGCATAGGCGTGTCTCCATGCTCTCCGACTCCGGGATGTTCTCCAGGGAGTCGGGCGAGTCAATGCTGAAGCACATGAGGATGGCGTCTGTGTCCGGATACGACAGCTGCAGCAGCCGGTCATGTGCTCCCTCTTCGCCTGGGTCGGCCCCGTACGCGGGTGCGGGTCCTCCGTTCCCCGCAAACATGGCGCTGTGGCGGCAGAGGAAAGGCTGCATGCTCTCTTATTCCGGGATGTTCCCCAGGGAGTCGGGCGAGTCAATGCTGACGCACATGAGGATAGCGTCTGTGTCCGGATACGACAGTGGCAGCAGCCGGTCATGTGCTCCCTCTTCGCCTGGGTCGGCTCTGTACGCGTATGCGGGTCCTCCGTTCCCCTCAAGCGTTGCGCTAGGGCGGCAGAGGCATGGCTCCATGCTCTCCGACTCCGGGATGTTCTCCAGGGACTCGGGTAAGTCAATGCTGAAGCACATGAGGATGGCATCTGTGTCCGGATACGACAGCGGCCGCAACCGCTCATTTGCTCCCTCTTCGCCTGGGTCGGCCCCGTACGCGGGTGCGGGTCCTCCGTTCCACGCAAGCATGGCGCTGGGGCGGCAGAGGAAAGGCTGCATGCTCTCTTATTCCGGGATGTTCCCCAGGGAGTCGGGCGAGTCAATGCTGACACACATGAGGATGGCGTCTGTGTCCGGATACGACAGTGGCAGCAGCCGGTCATGTGCTCCCTCTTCGCCTGGGTCGGCTCTGTACGCGTATGCGGGTCCTCCGTTCCCCGCAAGCACGGCGCTGGTGCGGCATAGGCGTGTCTCCATGCTCTCGGACTCCGGGACGTTCTCCAGGGAGTCGGGCGAGTCAATGCTGAAGCACATGAGGATGGCGTCTGTGTCCGGATACGACAGCGGCCGCAACCGCTCATGTGCTCCCTCTTCGCCTGGGTCGGCCCCGTACGCGGGTGCGGGTCCTCAGTTCCCCGCAAGCATGGCGCTGGGGCGACAGAGGCAAGGCTCCATGGTCTCCGACTCCGGGATGCTCTCCAGGTAGTCGGACGAGTCAATGCTGAAGCACATGAGGATGGCGTCTGTGTCCGAATACGACAGCGGCCGCAACCGCTCATGTGCTCCCTCTTCGCCTGGGTCGGCCCCGTACGCGGGTACGGGTCCTCAGTTCCCCGCAAGCATGGCGCTGGGGCGGCAGAGGCAAGGCTCCATGGTCTCCGACTCCGGGTTGTTCTCGAGGGAGTCGGACGAGTCAATGCCAACTCACATGAGGATGACGTCTGTGTCCGGTTGCGATAGCGGCCGCAAGCGGTCAAAATCCTGCTGCAGGCTCTATTCGACTTGGCGAGCTCCGGACTTGTGTGCGGGTCCATCGTTCCCCACAAGGATGACGCTGGAGCAGAAAGTGGCGAAGCTACAATCTCGCCGACTTCGTGATGTTCTCCAGGGTGTCCTGCTAGTCGACGTTGAAGCACACAAGCGGCACAGATGCGTCCGAATAGAAGAGCAGCCGTAACCGGTCGTGGACCACCTGGCACATCTCTTCGCCTTGGCGAGTTGCGGAAGCGTGTGCGGGACCTTTGACCGACGCTGAAGAATGACGCTAAAGCAGGAGTGGCGAAGCTCCGGCCTTCCCGACGCCGGGATGTTATCCCAGGAGTCGGGTGAGTCGATGCTGAAGAACATGACGATGGCATCTCCGGTCTGTCCCAGCGGCTGGGAGTGGTCGTAATCCTCTTGCTCTGGTGTGACTGAAAATGCAATCGAAATGCAAACCTCTGATGAAGAAGCAGTTTGCGAAACCGCAAGCGTGTTCTCGGTATAGAGACGATGAGAAGACAAGTCTTCCGCGAGCTGTTGCTCTTCTTCTACTTCTTCTTCGTACACCTTCGTGCAACCTTCTGCCGAATAAAATTCGCAAGTATATATGCTTCAAAATATACGATTGAGTTGGGCGTTCCAAGGCAACACATCGGCTATTACCAGCGATACATGGCGAGCTCATATTCGCATTGACCGACAGACGAGATGGCATGTAGCTTGCCGAATAATTGTGGGCATTTCAGAGCTGCGTTTGGTGGCGCGACAACACGAGGAAGACGAAGCTACGGGCAGCACATGTGCACCTACTGCCCGCGTGGTGTTTTAAACCGGTATTTTTTTTAAATTAGAACAGGTGGGGCGAGGGAAGGAGTCAGTTGCACGCGCTTGAACGCAGATTGAGCATGGGGATGTTTTAGCGGTTGGTGTAGCGCGTACTTCTATGTCTGGTAATGTATGGTACAGAGGTATTTGAGAGACAAGGGGTAGCAGCACGTGCCTGGTCTACACCTACCTGGCTACTGCTTATAGCCAAACGGTTACGTGCAACACAATTCCCAATACCAAGATATACGTACCAAAAATGCGTCAATTTATGCAATATATACTGTGCGAGAGTTGGCGTAGCTGCCGATTTATTGCATGAATTAAAGCTTGCTAGTCTCTGTCCTGGTAAGAACATTGTGCGCATGCGAAATGGCATTTCCGGTGATTGGGTGCCATAGCGTAGTAGACCGGAAACATTCAGAGCTGTGTAATAAAGTTTTCTCGCTTTTAAAGGGCCCTTCGTTTTGTCAGGTACAAATGGTGAATTTTACTTGAAGCTTCTTCCAAGATGTGTTTTCAACGTCGAAAATTAGGTCATGAATAAGCGTAATGATCGTGGGGGCACGGTGGGTTGCGTGCTATATTTGTTTATAGTGTCTCATGGATTCCTGTGTTTATCATAACCATACTGCAGGTGTGGCCACCGCAGATTTTGACGCACCGTACACAGCATTACGTGTTTCTGGGATTGGCTGCAAGTGATCACGGAATGAACACACTATTTGACGATGACGGAGAATCAAGGTACGAGACGAATGCGACTACCACAAGATTCTGTCCTCGTGGACACTACCATGTAAAAAAAATGCCGACGTATGACACTAGGTGTGTATTCGCTTGAGTTTTGGTACCACTTGTTCGTTTTATTGCGCAAGCACCATGCAGTGGATCAATGTATCTGCCTCTCGTCCTCACCTATTTATTCTGGTTATTTTTTTTGTTGTGCTTCTCAACAATTATGCAACAAAGATGCAGTATTTTCTTTTATCTATTGGCTTGCCTTGCATGTCCTTGCTGATTGTATAATATTTAAAGCACAACGTTAGGACGCGCATTGCGTGAACGAAATGGGGAAACCGATCTACAGATCCTCACAGACAGCATCCTAACATATACAGGGTGTTCCAAGAAATATTTCCGAAAACCGTAAAAAATAGCGGAGATGGAATATTTGCTCGCGGCCTTCATGATCACTTTTTCCGCAGCAGTAGATATATTAAGATGACTAGAGACATCAATGACCACAGCAATTAAATAAATTAATTTAACGTTTTAATTAGTGGAAACAGGCGGTCGATTCAAATGGGATATTTGAAGTACTTCCCGTGAAGAGCCCATTGCCGTTCTGAGATTTCGATAAAGTGGCCTCTGGTAATTAATGCAGAGTAAATAGTTTACACCAAATTTAAGCAAAACCGAAGCGCAGATGAGCGCAACCAGCAGACGACCAGGATGACGTCACTGTTCACGACAACGATTGCAGTGGTGTTATTTCTTCTCTATTCGTTGACATATGTACACCATGCGTGCTATAATCGCAAGCACAGCTCGCACGTCCAAGAAGAGAAGTCTATCGATGGCTGACATAAGGACGCTCGCTCATTCTGGACATCTCTGTAGAGTATGGCAGTAGTGCTCTTCCGCGTTTCGGTTTAGGTTTTGATGGCGAATTTGGAATGTATTTAATTATTCCGCAATGGAATCGAATTGTGTTTATTCACAACAAGGTTGCGAGGATGACCAGGCAAAAAAGCTGCATTGAGCAGCTTGAGAGGAACCTGGCCACCTCATACACTGGGCGGCTTCACAGCGGTCGAACACTCGATTACTTACACACATTAATTACCAGAGCCCTCTTTTTCGAAATCTGAAAGCTGCAATGGGTTCTTTGCAGGAAGGACTTCAACTCTCCCATTTCACTCGACCGCCAGCACAGCACAGGCCTTTGGAACATAGTAGCATAAAAATTTAGTGACATGGATGACTGGATACTCTAAATGCCGTCACTCAAAAGCAATAACGCGTAATTTGAAATTAGCTCTAGGAATACCATACCTGTGCGGTATTTCATAACATGTTTGATGCACAAATAGACAAATTGGTTTTTTTACCTCCCCCACCTCCTTCCCCCACCCTTTGTGCACTTTTGTAAACGCTGGACCAGTGTTCTAGTGTAGTTTACAAAGCGCGGCAGTTCGTATGAAACCGAGTACGTCGACTGCCGAACTCATACTAGAGGAAACCGCCGATACAAATAGGTAGGCATACTGGGCAATGAAGAACAAATGCCTATAAAATAAGGAAACTCAGCATTCTTCTGGGTTAACCTACGATGAAGCACCTGCGCTGAACATCATATCGATCAGTTGTCACTGCGCCTGCCAATTAAGATAGCATGCTGAGAGGATTGAACTATGACAAGCTAAAGCACGTCAACCCTAGCGCCTCTAGTAAGGGGCTGTTTGCGTTGTCTGGATGTATTGTGACATGCACAAAGGGTGTCGCTTCTCCCCGAAGATACCGAGCAGCTATAATTCCTGAATGACACCATTAAATAACTAATGAGCACTAACAGACAATAATGCGAAGGAAAGTATAGGGGATGTTTTTAGTAGTAAATGTAAGGTAAATGTGAAGAAAGAAATGTGGACGAAAAGATAGCTTGCCACGGGCAGGGACCGAACCTGCGATCTTCGAATAACGCGTCCGATGCTCTACCAACTGAGCTACTGGCGGCGCTGACTGACGATCTCACGTTTAAATGTACATATATACCCTATAAAGTGGACGGGGGAAGGGACACCGCGGTAGCAGATGGCCAGCGCGGTAGTAGAATGCGATGACGTAATCGACCCCCGCGCGTATTGCCTTCAACCGTGCCGCAGGGAAAGGAACCTTTGCACGCGTAACAGCAGCCGTTTCAAATTATCCTGGAATACCTACTGCAAGCACAGATGCAAGGTGCCCACTACGGCGTAATTCTTCCTTTTGCAAATTGGCGAAGTGCCCACTACGCGTCAGCAAGGTGCCACGCGCACTTGCACACTTTGTAACGGACAGGCAGCTTTAAACTACTCGCTTGCTGCGCAATTGACACGTTATGACGCCCGGTGCGATCCTCCAACGCAATATTACATGCGTTAAGGGGACTCCTCCCAATCGTTTTGTTACTGAACAGTTTCAAGCACTGACGTGACTCCTTGGTAGGACACATGCTTGCCGATCAGAAGGCCTGGGTTCGACTCGAACCGAAGATTTTTTATTTATTTATTTGCATCTACCTCAAATTTTCGCTCACGGAAGACGCCGATTTGTCGCTCACAGCCAACGACGCCGACACCGACACTGGAATTTCTGCGAAACGAGCTCTTTAACGCTATCGCGTTGAAAAGTTAGTGTGTCTGAGTCCGACACAGTCCGGCTGCGGAAAATTCTGGCGAGTCTGAGTCCGAGCGAGTCCGGTTGAGAAAAGTTTTGGTGAGTGTGTGTCCGAGTGACACTTTTTTATGTCGTAAACGCAACCTTACAATTACCGTTAGTTACACCGAAATGTTGGTCCTGAAGCAGTGCGAGCATTCTTTCATTTGAGAAAGGAAACAAACATACTTTATATGCAACGATTCATTTTTTTTAAACACGCTTTCCTATTCCGCTGTAGCAGACGAACAACCTTCAATAAAGCTTCAATTTGGGCCAGTTGCCATGACAGTTTTCTGTTTTTATTTATTTTTCTTTTTTTGCGCTGCGAAACGAGACGTACTGCGGGTGCACACATGCTCGTGCGCAACGGGACGAGCGTGCGCACATTTTGGCTCGCTCCATTTTGTCCATACCGGTTAATGATGATAATTTTCTATCTACGACACACGGCAAATCTCCACCACAACAACTCTGCTGTAATACTCCTATCGCGCGTATGTGCCACAGAAATTGTGCAAATCCCACTACTCGCCACACTGGTTTACTAAAAATTATCAACGGAACACACGGGTGGCAAACCCAGATTGACCTGTACAGACGTAACCATGATTGAGGGAGAATCAAACAAGCCGTCGGAAACACCGAGGCCGCACGTTTTCAGTTTCTCTTGTGAACCATCTGTACGGAATGCTTGAAGCCTTGGGTGGTGATTGAGCGCGAGCCGGTTGATGATGATAATTTTCTATCTACGACATGCGTCAAACCTTGACCATAACGACTCTGCTGTAAAAGGTAGATTAAGATCACTCGCCTCCGAGAGGGCCTTTTGACTAGGCATTCCCGCTCTTTACGGCCCCACAGTCAAAGCAGCTGGGCAAGGTGCTCTAGCGGAGCCAGCGGAGCGCAGCCTGGAGACAAAGGAACTCGCGTCGTTCTCAAGGCTAAGGTCAAGACTTTCTCTTTTGCGCTAATCAGACTGAAATTTACTAGTTGCACTTTATTAAGTCGAAAGCCTTCGATGCCTCATCAAACGATACAGCCTTCCTGCGTTACATGGCATTTCACAAACCAACATCCAAGCGCTTACTGGAGCTCAAGCAAAAGCCCTGAGAGTGTGCCTTGGCCTACCAAAAAACACATCAAGTATCGGAACCCTTGCTGAAAGCAGACGCCTATCAGCTCCAGTGCTTCTGCAGCAGGAGTTTCTTCGAGTCCACTTGCGTTATGCCACCAGAGCGCCGGGTCATCCGCTTGCTTCAGACAGCGGTCCTGTGGTGCGGAGCTTGCTCCCGCTGCATTATCAAAGCGCATCAGTGCCTACGGAGCCATCGTTGAAAATTCCTTCGTGGTCAACAATCACTTTTGTGCCTGGGTTTCACATATTTCACACTACAGCCAGTGGAAAACAACTACAGGGCTCACCGTCAATTTACACTGATAGCTCTGTTACACCTACATCATCTGCAATTTGTGTCTGGATTTCATCGGCCAATGTCACCATCTTTGCCACTCTTAACTAGTCCCCGTACTTCATCTACAGCCACTGAACTGGCTGCACTACGGGCTGCTTTTAATTAGCCTACATCGTAGACCAGACAGCTGAGTCTTGGGTCATCTTCACCGACTCAAGAGCGGCGCTGCAGTCTCTGAAGTCTCCATGCACGCAGGACCAACTCGTCATGGACATCAAACGCCTATGCAACAAAGCCTGCGAGCTCCATCACCGCATTGCTTTCCAGTGGATACCTGCCCACTGTGGAATACAAGGCAACGTCCAGGCTGATGACGCCGCCAAAGCTGGACATGACGCCTAGAGAGAAATCATCGAGATACCTTTCTCGAGAAAAGATGCGGCGACACTCGTATCGGCACACGCTTGGCGCCTCCAGCGATCCCTCTGTACAATGCAAGTCACCAGTAGAGGTGTGCGCCGCCGCGCCGCGCCGCGCCGCCGCCGCCGCCTGTTTTTGCTCACGCCGCTCGCGCCGCCGCCAAAATCCCGAGAGGATGACGCCGCTGCCGCCGCGCTATAATTGCGGCGGGCCACCGTTTGTATTTTCTTTTAATATGAACGGAGAATCTGGACATAAAATACATCACATCCCTGAGGGAGCTCTTCTCGATGTATCCATGTTATGGACTGTTCATTTCAGCCGCCGTTGATTGGCGGGAGCTCGGCGAGCAGCGCGCCCTCTGTTTCCAGTTATTTTCTCATTAGACGTCACGAAGCTTTTACAGCTCCCGACACAAATGAGAGGAACAGAATAATCTCCAACCTAGTGCTTACACCTTGGAGAAAAAAATTAGGAGGGAGCGCGCCTAGCGTCCACAAGCCAACTTCCTATGAAGCCGCTACCTCCTCGGGTTCGTGTCACAAATTCATGATTTTCATCATGCTCCTGTTTAGTTTCCTTTTTGTGGTGGGCATATGGGAAAAAAAATTGACGAGCACGCGCGCCTAGCGTCCACAAGCCAACCTCCTCCGACGCCGCTCCCTCCTCGTGCTCCATGCTCTGGTCACAATTCCCAGCATACCAGTGAACACTTCTAGTTCACTGTAGCTGGGGAGTTATTCTCGATGTGTCCCCCTAGTGAACTGTCCATTTCGGCTGCCACTGATTGACTGGTGTTCGGCGAGCAGCGCGCCCCTTGTTTCCAGATCTTCTTTCGTAACGTTATTTTGACGTCACGACGCTTTCACAACTCTTGACACAAATGAGAGGGACGGAATGGTCCGCCGTGGTGGAGTAGTGTTTATGGTGCTCTGCTGCTCACTCGAAGGTCGCGGGTTCTATCCCGGACACAGCGGACGCATTTCGATGCAAGCGAAATGCTAGAGGCCCGGGTACAAGTGCGATATCAGTGGACGTTAAGGAACGCCAGATGATCAAAATTTCCGGAGCTCTCCTCTACGGCGTCTCTCATAATCATATCGTAATTTTGGAACTTAAAACCCCAGATATTATTATTATTATTATTATTATTATTATTATTATTATTATTATTATTATTATTATTATTATTATTATTATTATTATTAGTATTATTAAGCGACGTAATACCCTTCAACGCAACGAACGCAGCCCCCAGAGATCCGCTTTTGGGTGCACATCTCGGAGGCCGTGCATAAACTCTAATCGCACTAGCCATCGAGAGTTTTAATGCGGCCGCCCGTGTAACGCACCTGTGAAGGATCAGTACGCATTCTGTGCATCGTTCTCAAACAACTGGGACACATTCATATGCAAGTTCAGTCTTGACAAGTTCCTGTTTCTGTACATTTCGTCCACTTTCTTCTTACGGTATGAAGGTGCTGGTGCGTTGGTGCGTTTGACATGGCCAAGAGCGAGGTGACATCACGGCTCAGCGCTTTTTCGAGTTACGGAATGCTCTCTGGCGAAATGGACTGTGGACATCTCCTTTAGATGGACACATCGAGAATAGCTCTCCGGAAGTTGCATCTTTCTCTCCTTCAGAAGTCTCACGAGTATTGCGTGCACTGATCAACTCTGCGGCGTCCTCCAGCCTTAAAAGCGACAACGCAACTCGCTGTATAGCGTATTGGTGGAGTCTTGGAACTAGTACATTCTGCGTAAATAAATAAAATAAGTAATATATATCGATGCGTTAGTACACTTTTGTGCTTTCATTTTTACTCTAGTAAATTGATAAATAAATATAGAAGTAAAGACAATGAAAATTTTAGAATAACAGATAGCTGAGCTAGTTGGTTCATGTTAAAAACACTGGACGTGCAACATGGGCACAAGAGAGAAGTCAAGAGAGTGAACAGTTACCTCTCACGTAGGCCGCCATGCGCACCTGATTGATAGGTATCGCCTCTTGCCTGGGAATGTGCAGATAAGTATTTGTGTCTACCTTATTTTCCGCAGCTGTGCGATTTTTCGGTAGCGGCGTCTGTGGTGTCTTGACTACTCTCTTGCGTCCGTGTCTGCACGCCCTGTCTTTTTAAGGACCCCAAAACAAGCCCTGAAAATACAAAATTGAGCGCGTTATTCTTTCTTGGCGTTTCTCGCCTTTTTGGCGCACTTTGTGGCGCCACAACAGTGATTCACGTGACATCATTACAGTACGCACTCTCGATTGTTCCATATACGAGTAATATTAGTTACGAATTGTCTCCCATTCTGCTTTGCCACGGAGTTGCCACCCTTCCTTATATCGTGCGCAATCAACTGATTTCGTTCCATCTTGTGCGTGTCCGACTCCGCATGCGGAGAAAACAGGGTGTACCCGACAAGCGCGAAATCCTTAGAGGCTCAACGCTTCGTGCTGACATTGTATACAATGTCACGCGTGCTGTATACGCGTGCTTCATGAAGAAATATGTGGCGATGAGATATCGCCTGTAAGAAGCGTAGTGAAAGCGAGAACGAAACCAATGGAAAAGGCGTCGGATTATTTTATTCTTCCAACGGACGAACCCTTTACAGCGGAGACGATGCAGCTCTCCAGAAAAAAAACGCGAGCCCTCTTCCACGGTTTTTGTGTATTTTTTTTTATTGCGATAATAATTATACGGACATTCTGTCATTTTTTTTTCACCGTCCCCCCGTACTGTTCCGTATAAAGTCAAAATCGACAACATCGCTGCGCGCATCGTATGTTGTGCCAAGCCGCAACTAAAAGCTCGCAAGCACTGGCGAGGAACACGGCTGAAGTAGAGATGAAACAAGCTGACCCTCTCTCCTCTCGCACGGAGGGCGCATGCAATAACATCAACTCGCTTGCAAAGCCTGCAGTCAATTGCTCTTCAACCAGAAAGGAAACGCCCCGCCCGTCTTCCGCTGGGCGAAGGAGCATGAAGGGACGCCGGGGTAATGGGAGGAGGGGGGGGCGGGCGTGGCACGAGCAGCAACTGTAAACATTGACTGTAAGGGCGCGGTCGCTGTGTCGGCAGACGTCAGCAAAACGGCTCGTATGCCCTTCTACACGCTGTGATTTCACCGCTTCGTGCTGTGTCCACTGATACGAGAAACTGCACAAAAACCACTTCTATCCCGGGAGCGGTCGTATTCCCATACACCAGCGTTTTGTAAAGCTACGCGAGATCGGACCAAAATGAGTTAGCTGGTAACGTTATTTCGTATAACATTACGACATGTTGCTATCGCAGAACAGATTTTTTTCCAAAATTCAAGGGACAAAATCGTCTCCCCACCATCTCTTGAATATACCCCCCCCCCCCCCCCCCCCGCGCCACGCCGCCGCCGATTCGATGAACCCCGCGCCGTTCACACGCCGCCGCCGGAGGTGGAAACACCGGCCCGCCGCCGCCGGCGATTTTGGGACCGGCGTACATGTCTAATCACCAGTACGGACCTTTTTACAAGATCGATCTATCGTGTAACTTCGATATGCCTAACCAGACAAGAGGAAACATGCTTGCACCGCATCAGACTAAACGTCACATACACCAACTACTTCAGGAGCAAGATTAAGCTGTCGGACTCACCAATGTGCGTCCAATGTAACGTCCAAGAAGACCTGAATCATGTTCTTCGTGAATGCAAGCGATACGCATTAGAGAGACAGTCTATGAAGGTGGCCTTGCATCTTCAACGGGGCTCGCGCTTAGAGTTGCGACATGTTCTGGGCCCATGGCAAAGCAGCATCTGTGCGCTACGTCCCACGAAAGCGCTATTAACTTTCTTGCGGGCCACGAGCATGAACGGAACTTTGTAAAAAGTGTAATCTACGTGTGTGTAGCTGGATGTGTTATGCGTTTATCAGTGTATATATCATAATCATCACCCAGCAATTGGAGTAACATGTCAGGCAAATATCCAGGCAAACATCTCCAGCTTTTCATTAAAATGTTTCTCTCTCTCTCATCAAACGCGAAAATTGCTCGTCGGCGGCGTCGACATCCCGCATCGTCGGCATCAACAATCATCATCATGGGATGACGTCACAAGTCCCCAAAATTTGTGGTGCCATTACGACGTGACATGATGACGTCTTGACATAGCACCGTCGCTTGGTCAAAGGTGGCCAGATCACGGAGGCAGTGCAAAACCAGGTGAGGTGCAGGAAGCTTTCGGTGGGGGGCGAGGGATGATGAATACATCGACTGAGAAGAAGTTGGCTTTCGCCCTCGACTGAGTAGTCTCGGGCGAATGCATGAGGGAACCTGCGAGTTTTCCGTCTTGTGATGCGCTGAAATGTCCTTTTTTGCCACGGGTTTCATGCTTAATTGTACGGAGGCCATACTAAATCACCGGGCTCGAGTTCCAGATTGCCCCTCTAGTGGTGCAAACCTCGTCCTAAATTTAACTTAATCTCTCGATTGCTAAAGCACTGCGCTGTGTAATATTGGCGTTTTATACGTTCTCAACTATTGAGGCGCAATGATAGAGGTTCGTGTACTTAGATTTAAGTGCACTATAAAGAACACCTGATGGTCAAATTTCCGGAGCCCTCCAATTCGGCGTCCATCATAATCATATCGTGGTTTTGGGACGTGAAATCCTAGCGGTTATTTATTTGAACCGTAGACCGTTCATTGACATCAATTGTTATTTGCCTTTGGTGTCTTTAAAGTATAATACTTTTTTTTTTGCGCTATGCTTGGGTCACGAAAAGGACGAACAAAATGGGACGAGACGAACTTGTGCGCATGCTCGTCCCGTTCCACATGCGCACGAGCATGCTTGCACCCGCAGTGCCTCTCGTTTCGCTTTGTTCCTGCTTTCGTGCTTTCTGTACAGCGCAAAAAAGAAAAAAAAAACACCTTGAAATTGTTACGGCAACTGGCCAAGTTGAGGATTTATTGAACGTTATCAATCCGCCACACCGGAATAGGAAAGCGTGTTTTTTTTTAAAAGTAGAATCGTTGTGAGTAACGTGTGAACTCACCATATAGGAGGAACTATTTATTTTCCTTTCGATTGAGGTATAAAGCTGATTTTTAATAGGCGCACCACATGGTGTAAATTGCGTCTCACTGTTGACCAAAATAATGATTTTCCTCAAATTTGTTATTTTTGCTCGTACAATTTAGAAATATCAGTGGTTTGAAATTATTTTTAACGCAAAATATACCTCCTGTGGAGTAAGTATTCATTACCCAGATATTCATAAAAAGCGCAACATTATAAGGGAAATAATGCAAACATGTAACATTTTGGCAAATTTTCAGGAGACGTGTATGACTAAAAAAAATGCAGGAATATTATTGAGCTTCGGAAACCTTCGACAAACGACTTTGCTTAATATCTGATCCAAATTTGGTATTGAAACAAGAGACGATACTCTCGGAATAATTTTCCTCACAAACAACGTTCAGCCAATATTCTGCGAAATTCGGAAGGCTCCCACGTGACCCAAAAATGTTTCTCTCCGAAATATTCTATCAATTGACTGTTTTAAATGCAAGAAATCAGCACAATATTTTTTTCGAGTACATTTGAGATGCTCGCCAGAATGGCTGGGACGTTTGGCGTGGAATGACCCACATGGTGTTTCCAGATAATACGTGCGCTTTGTAACAATGTGTGGTGTAATGATGTCAGGATACGGTGTGTTTAGGGTTTCACCATCAATATCGCTGTGTTCCTGCGAGCGGTTTGCGAATCAGCGACCACGGTGATTGGTCCGTCCGGTGCCGGTATTCTTGAAGCGTGTGTGATGGCAAGGACGAAAGCAGCCTCTTAGCCGTGCCGCTGTCCGCAGTGTTAAGCGTAGCCAATACCCTTACAGAGTTGGCATTGTCGACTACGACCAGGCACATGGCCCGTTTCTGTGGATTCTGGCTCACGGCAGTGTATGGGACGGGTGTGTTAGATGTACCGTCGCCTAGAACTCGCATTAAAGTGTGTACTCTTGCACGCCTCCGGCCTTAATGTCGGTCAGGCTGCATATTGCGGGGAATTGGGCACACTTGAATTTTGTTTCTAATGCCACGTGCAAGATTTTTTCTTTTCTTGCGGTATGTTTGGCATGGTGCACCTCAACAGATATAAATTAAGACAACCTAGTCTTGTCCGTTGGGGCCATTCAATTCGGCTGTTCAGAGTCCTTCCACCAGTTCTGGGATGGTGTTGTGAACCCCAACTCGTAGAAGGACATTCATTGACGCATAATGGAGCAGTCCCAGAGCCGCCTTTAGTGCTGTGCGGCGGATCGTGTCCACCCAGTTTCTCTCAGCTGGAGTAAGGCTATGGTAGGGGAGCTGGCACGTCAATCTGCTAATTATGAGGGCTTGCACAATTCGGAGCGTATATTTTTCGAGAAGTCCTTGTCGGAGGTTGGTAATGCGCTTGAACATGCAAGTTACTTGGGCGATTTGTTGGCGCAGTAGTTGGAGAGCATATGCGGTATTTCCGTTGTGTTATACGGTGAAGGCCTATTACGCGGAGTCTATTCAGACTTGGAATGAGGTTTCCATTCAGATGCAAACCAACGTGTCGTGGTTCGTCGGTCTTCTTGCGTTGTTTACACACGAACAGAAGTTCCGACTTCTAAGCTGCACAAGTGAGTCATCTAGCTAAGGCATACCCTTGAATAAAGTTTACGGCTTCCTGTAGTGCGTCTTGAATGGCGCCGTCCGCCCCTTCTGTTACCCAGATTGTGACGTCATCGGTGTAGAGCGTGTGCTGGACGTTCGGAATTTTACTTAGGAGCGGTGGTAGCTTTGTCATGGCAACGTTGAACAGGGTAGGTGCCAAGAATTACACCACTCAGTCGCTACGCCAATGGTCAGACGAGTCGCGAAGGGCTCCAAGATTATTAGATGGCAGATTTTTCACGTGCCGTAATTTAACTGCATTTGTTTTAAACGTGGTGCGCAATGGGTTAAAGAATGTTTGTAAGCGTTTTTCAATGTAAATGCGCATGGAGGATATGTTGATCAGTTTTCTTACTAACGTGCATTACTAAGTGAGATAGCGGGAAGATAAACAGGACACCTGATTGTCGAACCAGAGTCGATGGCGAACGTTGCGTGTAATGCAATGTAGATATGTACAGTTCGTCTGGGCCGCGCGGCGTTGCAGTTCCCAGTAATCTTATAAGTACAACTGCGTATGTAAAGTGCGTATGTATCTGCGTATGCGCAGATAGTTCGATGGCGTAGGCTCACTTTCTCGCATGCGTTTTCGGCGCTGAGGGACGAATCAGTGAGACATAGAAAGCTCCGCTTTAATAAATGTCATTGTTGTGACCGAAATATGGTAGTTCTTTTAAAGCGAAGTATATTCCTGCGGTATTCTGCATGTCTAGAACAAGACGGAGCCGCTAATTGAGGCGGCAAAGCTATGCAGTCCGGAAAGGAGGAAGGGGCGAAGTGTACTGTTGCTCAGCACATGACGACTCTGACTAGTGGCGCTTTGCGTGACAAGCCAGGTGAGTTCTGATTATTTCTAAATTACAGTTGCCTACCTTAATTTTGTTTGCGAATCTTCCACGCTGCCTTGGCGAATCCGTTGCTCGCCGAGCTACTACGGACTTGATCGGAACGGTCCTTTCTTTGATTTTTCTTCCCTCTCCTTCCTCTCTCGTGCACGTAATGTGCTTGAATCATGAGCATACTTCAAGGATTCTTAGATGTCGTAGTGTTGAAGTGGTTCCTTTTGTTTATGAACACAATTTTATGTCGGATTTTCTATTTATAAAGTAATTTTTGGCCTATTTTCACGCGAAACAGTGTTTTGAGATGAGCAGAAAGTCGGCAAAATAATCTTGAAGGTGACCCGGTGTGAGAGGCCACAGGATGCTGCATAAAAACGTTCCAATCCTAGGACTAGACTATTGGACTTAAAGACGACGAAGGGCGCACGGTGGAGCACCTAAAATTTCCACAGAAGTTTCAGTGGAGTAAATCTAGACAGTCAGAAGTTGCGATCACCAGATTTTCATGCCGTGTCCCCCCCCCCCTCCCCCCAATAAACTTATATTTACACGGGGCTGGTCTGACGACATCGCCCCTCTGTCAATTCTGCGAAGAAATAGAAACTATTGAACATTATTTTTTGCAATGTCGTAGACATTCACTTATTAGAAAAATACTTCTCGTTATTCCGCTTTCAAAGGTAGGCTTAAACTGAACTGCAGAAATTGTACTAAGCTTCGGTGCCTCAGGTTTGGGATACTGCCACAGGGATGCCTTTGATGCGGTGTGTAATTTCATTCAGGCTACTAAACGTACACAATTTTGATCTTGACTTCAACAAATATTCGTTAAGTAATTAAAAATGCGTTAAAATCTAACAAATCTATTCGAAATTATTCTGATCAGGTTAAAGGGCAGTCTGGTCTACTAGCGCAATCGCACAGTAAATGAAGTATTTATTTGAGACATTACCTATTATTTCATTTTTATTAACTTTTTTCTTTCTTTTTTATCATTGAACATCGTTCAAATTATCTTAGTTGAAACTACGAATTTTTGTCCAATCCCCCAGAGTGGGTATGTGCCATAGTGTTGAAGGAAACAGAAACAAACAAACACGGGCGCGAGGGTCAAGCAAGCAAGCAAGCAAGCAAGCAAGCAAGCCAGCACGTAGGGTGCACGGGCGCAAGGGGCACGTTCATTTCCTGCCACTGTTAGTAGTAATCAGCCGTCTGGGCCCGCCCCTGACCGCCGTTGCTCCGCTAGCGTTCATTTGGTACCTAACGCCTGGACGTTGATGAATACCGCACGGCGCTTGATGCAGCGCGGGGCCCGGCTCTTTTCCAGGGATTTCGCCCTTCAGGGAGTCCAACATAGAAGCGGTCGAGCTCCCTCGACGATGCTGTCGAGGCTACGACGTCGTTCCAACAAACGCTCTTCCCATGCGGCACCATGGAGCCACTTCCTGCACAAGCGCGCCGCATGCCTGGCCGGCAAATGTTCCAAACTGTGCCCGTCAGCTTTCTCGGCTTTTTTCGAACTTGCTTTACCATCAGATCATTTCGAGCCATCGCCGGGTGAACCACGGCAAGTTGAGCTTGGCCGACGTCTGCTTCCTCTTCGCAGAGCTCTCCCTATGGAACGTGTTGCTGCAGGTCATCAGCTTCAAGCTACTCGAGGTCAGTGCTGGACACCTGGTCTTAACGCGCCTGCAGAGGCTCGTGGTTGGCGTCGCGAACAGTATGCAGAGCAGGCACTCGTTCGTGCTAGTTCACTGGCTAGTCACGGAGCATAGCTGCAGTGAGTTCGTCCCGCTATGCATGGGAGGCGGACCATGTCGAGCAATGACATTATCTGCTCAACGACAACATGACCAGAGGCCTCATGGACGGGTTCCGCTCCACGGTGACCTCGCTCCACATGGATACCGTGAGCGTGTGCTCCTACCTAAGCGTCGCCGTGCACTTCACACGCTCATCATATTCGAGAATAGGGGTCGACGTGCACGAGACTGAGGGACTGATGTCATGATTTAATGGCTTTTAGTTTGTAAGATATTTGTGTTTAGCCAGGAGCTTGCCCTGGTAATAATAATTCTAGCGTGATGACTTACTTGTGGGCACTTGTTCTGTTTGCTTTGAAAGTTCTTAGAATACCTGATACAGTTCTGAATACCGCTTGGCTTTCTACGATAAGCAGCCGAGATTGTTGTTAAAAGTTAGTTTAAAAGCAATTAAAATATTATAACTTAATGTATTTAACTGACTTAGCGTCGTAAATACCAAAGGACAGCGTAACTGAGGGGAATCCTCAGCGATGGAGGCCAATGTAATGCAAAGCTAGGCAAGGTTGGGCATCATTTAGTAAGGTTTAGTGGAGCTAAGCATTGCCATCCCATCCCCCATCACGTCTTTTACCGAGTAGGGCTGATGTCATAACCGTCATACCACCTGTGGGCGGCGCGTCTGGGAATTTGGCTGTATGCGCCACTGCTGGATGCCACAAGTGCTGAAGATCAGGCGAGTTTGTTCGTCGTACTTGAACTGGTATAGCGCATTACGGGGAAAGAAGAAACGGCCGAGCAGAGCGACACAAGGGGTCTGCTCGGCCATTTCTTCTTTCCCCGTAATGCGCTATACCACTTCAAGAGCTGGATACGCCGTAATTCGTGATCATTTTGTGATGTAACGATGCAACCACCATGTGTCTGTAACGCAATCTTCGCACCTTCACCTGCGAAGTTACGCACTATGTTCATCCTGTGACCGATGATGACGATAATGAAATATGGCTGAGCCCTTTGAAATGGGTTGGCAGCATTAAACCATCCACCCGGTACGCAATGCAGATCGTGCGACGCCTGGTGCGATAGTACCCCTCTGCTGGGCATTATTCAATCTTGTAACGCTACTTCTGGCCCGACATGATGCCTGTATAGGGTCTTTTTCCGAAGCGCTCTCAAGCATTGCCGTGGCTCTATGGTGGAATACTTGGCTGCCACGCAGAGTGCCAGGTTCGATACCAGCTTCAAATATTGTTTTAACAGCGGAGCTCTTTAAGCTTGAGCTTGGTCCGTGTGTCATTGGCCAAAAACTATTCGGGTGGGTATGCGCCACAGGAATTGGACAAGCCACTCTACCATGTACAGCGCGTGCGAGGGAAAGCGAAGACATTACAGTGAGAGAGCGGAGCGAAAGAGGGTGATGGATAGCGGTGGGAATAGCGGTTGGAGCCTGGCGTGGGAGAAAGCAGTAAAACGAGGTGTGCTTAGGCAAGGAGCCGGGAGGAGGAGGGAGGTTTAGCGAGAACTGTGATCGGAAAAATGGAGATGAGAAGAGGAGAGGTGGAGGAGAGGAGATGAGAAGTGGAGAGGAAGGAAGAGACGAAATAAGTTAAAAAAATTTCTTGGCGAGGCGCGATTCGAACCCGGGTATCCACGGTCCGAAGTCGAGCGTCCTAACCACTCGGCAATCCAGGCACGGTGGAAGAACAAGTACTTGTGGAAAGCATATGATTGCGTTGCTATGGGCTAGAGAACGAGAACAAGACAAAAAGAATGCGAACGATAGAAAGAATACAAGAAAGAAAGAAAGAAAGAAAGAAAGAAACAGGAAGAGAGAACGAAAGAGAGAAAATGGCAGGAAGAAAGAGAGAGAAAGAAAGCAAGAGAGATAGAAACAAAAGAAAGAAATCATGGCATAGCCCTGTAGAGTATACTATATAGCAAGCGGTTGGGAAAGGGAAGTGAGGGTGAGGAGGATGAGAAAGGGTGAAGCATAGCATAGCCATGTTTACTACAGTATAGCAAGGGTGTGAGAAAGGGAAATGAGAGTGAGGAGTGATGCGAGGGTGAGAAGGAAGGGAAGGCCACTGTTTCCGCTGTCTTCGCACCAGTAACGCGCAGCTGTCCCAATTTTTTTTTAAACAGCGGAGCTCTTTAAGCTTGGTGTAATTCCGGCGTGGGACGCAAAACTCGGGCGGGTATGCGCAACTGAAAGTGGGTAAGTGCCAAGCAGCTGCTAGCATAGCATAGCCATGCATAGTATGTAGCATGCATACTTAGCGCTGCGTCCTGTCTGATGTCTTCACCTTGACTGTTGCTTTTTGCGCTAATTAATTGCGCTAATTAGTCAATACGCACCAACTAGCCAAACTCGCTTCTCTAATTCTAGTATAGCATAGAATAGGGGTGGGAAAGGGAACTGAGGGTGAGGATGAGCGATGTGAGGGTGAGAAGGAGGAAAGGAGGAGGGGAGCAGCTAAAGCCTGGTGTAGCCTTGTATAGTATAGTTTAGCTAGGGGATGAGAAATAGACGTCATGGTGAGGATGACTGATGTTAGGGTGTAGAGGAGGGAAAGGAGGACGAAAAGGAGAAGGTGAGGTGCTATACCATAGCGCAACCATCTACCGCATAGCATAGCAAGGGGTGGGAAAGAGAAGTGAGGGTGAGGACGAGTGATGTGAGGGTCAGGATGAGAGATGACAATATATAAAGAGATAACGTAAGAAAGATGAAAGAAACAAGAAAGAGTAAGAAAAAGATGTAGAAAGAGATTGAAAAAGAAAGAAGCATCAAAGAAATGAGAAGGAAGCTGATAAAAAAAGAACTCAATCGCCCCGCTATTTACTCAAATGGCACAGGCGTGGAACTGGCTTTATCATTTCTTTTTTCTCAGAGTGCGCGATAGCTGAGACGGACGCCGGCGGCGGCGGACAACATGCATCGCCACCAAAATTGGCTGTTGTGAGCGCATAACAGCCTACGATGCAAAACTTCGGCGAGTCACGGTTGTTATTGTAACATAAGAAGGCGAAAGCCTGGCTACACTCATTTACTTATTAACGCAATCGCGACGAAGAGCTCGTTTCGCAAAAATTCCGGTGTCGGCGTCGATGTCGGTGGTTGTGAGCGAAAAAATCGCGATGGCTGCTAATGAAAAATTAAGGCAGGTTCCGCTCTAGTGGTGCCAAGCCTTAAGGAAGTGCGCAGCTGGGCAGCCTTCTTTGTTTCTCTTCGGTTTTCTCTTACTCCGTCTTTTTCCTTTATTTCTACCTCTCTCTTTCCCTTTCGCTTTCTTGCTCTTTCTATTTTTCTTCTTATTTTTTCCCCTGTCTTTCTATTTCTCGCTTGCTTCCTTCTTTTCTGTTTTTATACGTGGTTTTTTTACGTGGTTTCTGTTTTTAAACGTCGGTCATAGCCGGAATCGAACTCGGGTTGCAGCGTGGTAAGCAGTTGCTCTACCTCAAAGCCATCCCATTGCTCAACACTTCTTTGGGGAAAAACAAGCCTATACAGGTGTTATACAGTGTGACGAGTGGCGTTAACTGATGTAATATTGCGTGGCAGAAGCGTAGAATTGCACCAGGCGTCACACCATGTGAATAGTGCGACAAGTGGGTCGTTTAAAAGCCCACCCATCAGACGGCACTGAAGCATTATAAATCATTATTTGGTCAGCAACAGCATCAGCACAGCGTGTAGCTGCGTGCAGCTGCCTTACGGACGCGTAGTGGGTACTTCACGAATCCGCAGTATGGTGCATTATTGCATACTGGGCACTTCGCAACTCAGTTTGCAGTATGCATTCCAGGATATTCCAAATGGCAAGTTCAACGTGCACGGATGTTCCTTTCCTTGCGGCACAGTTGAGCTGCCCACCGAGAAGCGAAGCATGGCTAGCGAATGAGAAGGCGATGCGAACGCGGCCCAGTCTACGCTATCGCGTTCTACTCTCGATGCCGAAGCTCAAGCGTCCTCCAAGCGTTTCATTTATTCAAACTACTGCCGATGTCCCTCGAGACCATCGCAAGAGGAACAATATTCAAATATGATGTACAACAACTCATAAGGGAGGGAACAAAAAACAAAGCCTAGAATGATCACAGAAATGTAAGCTGTTGTGATCTGCATACGATACGTATGTCGTGCGCAATTGTTCTATTGTGTACGCAGATAGTTCCATAGTGTGTGCGCAGATAGTTCCATTGTGTAAGTTGGCTTTCGTGCGGCCCGTTTTCGGCGTCTCACAGATTAACCAGGGAAACATAGAAAGCTTCGCTTAAAGAAATAGTTGTCTGTAATTATACATACATACATGTCTCCCTCAAATTCTTACCCTCGATATATGAAGTAAAAATGGGCGATTACAACTGCGCTTACGTTTCGAATCAGGTGGTATTGTAATCGTCGGTAATTTTTAACGCGACAGCGTTAAAGAGCTCGTTTCGCAGAAATTCCGGTGTCGGCGTTCAGCCTCGGTGGTTGTGAGCGAAAAATTGCCGTTGTCCGTGGGCGAAAATTCGACATGGTTGCAAATAAATAAATATTAAAAACCTTCGGTTCGCCTTCTGCGTGCCAAGCGGGTATTCTACCACGCAGCCACGTTAGTGCTTCAAAGTATTTCGTATAAAAAAAACCTATAACAATGTCATATAGTGGGTGCAGTCTCCTTAAGGAATGCAGTGTTGCGTGGCGGAATCGTAGAATCGCACCAGGTGTCAGACCATACGAATTGCGCAACGACTGGGTGGTTTAAAAACCCACCCACCCATTACAATGTGTGCAGCGGCGCAGGTGCGCGTGGTACCTTACCGACGCGTAGTGGGTACTTGGCCAATTTGCAAACGGAAGAAGTATGGCGTAGTGGGCACTTCACAACTGTACTTGCAGTAGGCATTTTAGGATGGTTTGAAAAAAAACGGCCATGTTACGCGCACAAACGTTCCTTTCCTTGCGGCACAGAAGTTCCTTGAGTTAGGCGATGCGCACGGGGCCCGATACGGCAATCGAGTTTGTACTCTTGAAGGCCAAGCTCAAGCGTCCTCCAATTTTCTCCCTCGTTACACGTAGTGGGCAAGTTTGTGTATTGAGGCCTTGTTGCGTTTTAATTTCATCGCGGCGCGCAGAGCCCCACTAGATCGACAAATGGGTCTGAGGCCCACACGCAACCAAGTTGCAACGTTTCGCGTAAACATTCGCGTGTTGACCGCACGCACGCAATCGATGGCGTACAATCAATTTCATTCCGCATTATGCTTAAATTTACAGTTACAACACCTAAAAAACGAAAAAAAAATGACCTTCGCTTTTATTCTAAACCTCGAGG
>NC_051176.1:207296399-207349454 GCF_013339695.2 Rhipicephalus sanguineus | reverse complement strand
CGGGCGCCGGCCACAGCGATCGCGTGTTCCCACTAACAGTGGACCGCACTGTACTTCCTTTCATTTATATGAAAGCATCCTTTCTTGAACAGCAATATGGCATAGAGTTATTGGAAGTGAGTTCATTTTTCAACAAAAAATAGAAGCAATAGACGAGCCAGTTTCACTATGCCAACAATTAGAGAGATGATTCATTTTTTATGATTCCACCAGCTGGCATTTGTTGCGCGTATGGTGCCTTGAGATTCTCAGGCACTCAGTCAGTTTTCTGATTTTAAAAAATGTGACAAATATCCTTTTTCTGCATGGCTTAGGACTTTTTGTAGGTTTCAAATACTGATATTGGACCAAGTCATTGGCAGCTTCAAACCTTCCATTGTCAATAGCCATCTCGCACGAACTTAAAGTATCATTGTCATCGTCAGCCCATATCTATGCCCACTGCATGACAAAGGCCTATATCAATTTGCTCTGTCATGCGCAAGCTGATTCCATTTTATGCCTGCAAATTTCCCAATTTTATCACCCCCACATAACCCTCTGCCGTCCTCAGCTGCACTTGCCGCTACTGGTATCCATTCCATCACTCTAACAGACCATCAGTTATTTGTTTGCATTACGTGACCTGCTCAGGTCCATTTTTTTCTTTTAATGTAATCTAGGATATCAGCTACCCCTATATGTTCTCTGATCACCCTACTGTCTTCCTATCTCATAATGTTATTTCTATCCTCTCTATCGCTCTCTTATGGATATGCCTATACCGCGTCTGTCATCCGCTCTATCGCATGCTGTGTGTTTAACTCCTCCTCTAGTTTCTTGTTATCCTCCAAGTTTTAGCCTCATATGCTAGTACTGGCAGAATGCAATGACTGTACACTTTCCACTTTAGGGACAGCCGTAAGTTGCCTGTCATGATCTGGGAATGTCTGTCGTGTGCGCTCCAGCCCATCCTTATTCTTTGGTGATTTTTCTTTGCATGAGAAGGCTCCCCTGTTAGTAATTGACCTGAATATACATACTCTGCTATAGATTTCTGGTTCTGTTTGCGTATTGCAATTTCTTGTTCACAATTTCCAGGCCACCTGACGTTATCTTTGTTTTCTGCATATGTATATATGTCTTCATCCCTGCTTCAACACTTTTTTGGCTAAGGTCTTTAATCGTTTTTGGGATTCGTTGCCATCATTGCTGAAAAACACGGTGTTGTCTGCAAGCCATAAGTTGCTAACATAGTCTCGATTAATCTTTATTCCTACTTCGCCCCAGTCTAATTGTTTCACTACTTCTTCTAAGCATGTTGTGACCAACTTTGGAGAGATCATATCTCCGTGTTTGACCCGTTTCTCTGTCTCATTATATTGCTTTTCTTGTGGAGAAGCAAGGTCGCTGTCGAATTTTGGTAGATGCCAGCTTGTTCTCTAGGTTGATTAAAGTGTGTGTCTCCTGTCCTATGTATTTGTAATTACCTTCATGAGCATTTTATGTATTACTAAAAGTGAGCAGACCCATCAATAGTTCAAATCTTTTGCATCTCCCTTCATGTGTACTAATTTTGTTTTTCCAGCTCACTGGTACAATTGAAGCCTCAATATATACACTATACATATATTACTACTCAGCTGAAGAAAGCATGCTCTGTTTCCTGATAACCACTGGTTTGTAAATCAGTTTGAAGAAAAAAAAAGTTCTATTTTGTTTTAGAAATTTGCAGCAGCTTTTTTAAACCACCCTGTATAATGTGCAACCTTCGTGACAAATTTGTAGCCAATGCTATGAGCATAACCTGTACGAAATTTCTCTACAATTTTTTCAGTATACATCTGAACCTGTAGTGGTTACACCTTACTACTCCTCATGGCCAGTTGTTCCACAATTTAAACAAGCTTTAATCTGCAATGCATGGGTCACAGGCTGCTTATGCAGTTGCTTTGGGGTGAATACATATTCATGAGTGACACACCTTGTGATCCAATGGTGAATTTGGTACCATGTTTAATGGCGAGCATGTTAGGAATTGCTGCAAACTAAAGGCTTAAAGATTTATGCTTATATAGGTTGTCTTGAAACAACAGGGGGCATAGGCCACACAAAACATTTCATATTATCTGTTGGTTGTTATTTTATGCTGTAGAGTTTAAGTATGTCACAGGAAATTGCAGCTAGGCGATGTCAGTGCTCTATGAAAGATTTCTCAACCGAATGAAATATTATGTGTCAATATTTAGGTATGCCCCTAAGCTGCCAAGCATTGTAATGTTTTATATTGCATCAAACATGGCAAAACAATGAAAAAATTGAAAATTAATGACACACTGCCCATTGTCACTTCAATGGCTAACTTTACAAGTACTTAAATGCCAAGCTTGACTTTTTTTTTAATTCTTAAAGGAAGGTCCTTAACTTCAAAACTCTAGAGAAAATATTTTCAAACCTTAGAGTGCTTTAAATGTTGTGCTTTTCTAATTAATAGTTTTTCTTTGTACAAATGTCAGTTTTGTTTCCCAGTATGTGGCATTATATTGAATGTACTCGTAGTCATGTGGGAGCAGCACATTGCAATGTTTTAGCTCCTGTTTCAGCCTACTTGCTAGTTTGCTAGGCTGCTACATTATAGTGTACAACGTGTAGCAGAATAGCAGATGTCAGATGTCGTCACAAGCTGAAGCAAGTGTCAAATCTCACCATGTTTTGCTCTCACATGACCATCGTCTGCAGTATGATGTCATGACACATGATACATGCAGACAAAAAATAAATAAATAAATAAAACACTACTATGTGGGAAACCTATTAATAGTGAAGTATTCTGGGTGCTATCACACTTGCCAGTCGTTTTCCTGGAGCTTGGGGATTGAGGAATTTCATTTAACACAATATTGAAAAGTTGGAGATGTCATGTTAACAATTACTTAATATTGCACCGTCAAGAAAATGCAGTAACTCCTACTATAGTCATTTTGACATGTTCAGGATGTATTGGATGCATGCGAAAAAGATTAACATCATGCAACCCACCGTTTTTAATGTTCAGAATAACCTCTGTGTGCATATAAAATATAACTGTTGTCGGTGTGGCTACAGTGCTTGTTGCACCAGTCATTATTTGAGATGACCTGTAATTCGTGCCAGACTTGGACGCTTCAATACAGGGCTTCAGTGTGAGACTTATGTTAAGTGGTTACTTAACAAGATAAATCTACTAGATCTGACTGGTGTACTGGATAGTTTAATGGCTCTTCATTAGATAACCATAGGCAGGTTGTAGTGATTCTTATTAAAAAACTATCTTGAGTAATAATATTAGTAGACACTTGTGTTATTTTGTTTGCCTAAGAAGTAAAATATTTTTGGTGACTGCCAACTAGAAATTCAAAGATAAACTATTGTGAAATAGTAAATAGAAATGTATTAATAACAGGAAAACTTGTGCTACGTATTCTTTATAGAATAGCCTAATGTCATTCTTTCAGCTTCTGCACCAGACTTATTGGATATGCATTACTTCATAAAGGACAGGGGTCCAACAAAAGCTTACTCATATAAAGAATATTAATACCATAAACTTGAAAGAAAACTTTTTCGGCAGCACTGAAAACAATTTGAACCAAATTTCTATTTTTTGTAGTGATGAAGTTTCGCCGCAAGGGCGAAGCAATGAATGCGATAGCAAGGAACTAATGCTATACGAAGTGAGGATCACCAATGGATACTCTCAGTTTGAACATCGCTTCTGTTGCAAAGGCGGCCGAAGCAGCGAAGGAAACTAGCGTGCTTCAAGTGTCGAGCTGTGACACTTGATAGTTCGCGCTCATCTTCTGTTTGTTCGTTTAGCGGCGTCCCTTGAGATCGAGTGACTTTCGTAAGCTCCGTAACATGAGCGCGGACATCACGGTGAAAGCGTGAAACATTCCTCTTCCCCCCACCACGAGAAAACCGCGCGAGCAGACAGCGGAAGCGCAAGCTTCTCCCATGCGCAAATATAAGAAGAAGCGAGCGAGCTCGCCGACGACTTTTAAATGCGCCCGTCGGGCTCCTAGCGCCATCTCGCTGGTAATGAAGAAACGCTTATTATCGCCTGCTGTCTCCGAGTCCGTACAGCGCTAAAGGGTGTGTATATAACGCTCGCCGTTAGCTACGTGGAGGATCTGCGTTTCGTGGCGTAGTGGATAGCGCCGCTCGCTGCGGAACAAGAGGTCCCTGGTTCGATTCCGCGCTTCGGAAGTATTTTTCTGAATTATTTTTCTTTGGGGCTTTTATATATATATACATACTTATACATATACGGTGCATGACGGCGACGACGGCGACGGCAAAATCCAGCAGAGACTGTCCATATAATTGCTATCGCAATAAAAGAAAAGTACAACTGGGAACATAGACAAGTTTATCGATTGACTATGTCACCAGACTGAACTATACCGAAGAACTGCCAGTTTGACACCAATGCTTTGATGTGAGAAAATTGCTGATTTATTAGCATGGTCAAACTCAGCTTGTGTTTGGTAGCAAAAATGAAAATTGAGTACATGAGCCCAGTTCATTCAGAGAGGTGAAGGGTTGAAGTTCTTTGTCCCAGCAATTGTTTGACAAAACTGTGATTTTTTTTAACATGTTTGGTATACGAATGTTCCAGCAAAATCTGTGTGTATCATATTGTGCATTTGAGATTCACTGCTACCTTTTAGTTGTAGCTGCAATGTACTCATCTGCATTTTCTGCTTCCGCATAAGAGTTCCTAAATCCTGTGCAGGAGTACGAAGTCATGGTGAAGCAGTCACATATAGAGGAGTGCCTGAGAAGTTCGCATTTCCATGCATGGGATTGTGTTGCCAAAGGCACAGCTTAAGACCTACATAATGAAACTGTAACATGGCACATGTTGCATGCGAACATGTGTGTGCTTTTTTGTCTGCAGCCTAGGTTGAAGGTTCTTTGTAGTTTATGTCAATTGTTAATAATGCAGGGTAATTGGTGGCGTAAATACAGTTAAATCTCAAGGAGGGACTCGCATCTTGCCATAGCGGCCATTTTGTTTTTATTTTTATTTATATAATTATGAAAATCATGCTTTGAAATAGAATTTGAGAAAACGAGCATAGGTTCCCAGCTCATATAAATTGCATTGTTCTGTTGAGTCTTCTCCGAGAGTGGTCAAGCGGCAGTTGCGATTTCAACAGTCTCACACAGCTGAAGGGTATTGAACACAGGCCCACATACGCTACAAAATAAACAGGCATTAACAAAAAAAGTTGATTGCACTATACTTAACTCTTAATCAATTCAAATATATGGCGTTAGAAAGATAAATCTCAAGGGGGGACAATGCAAGGGGGTGTCCCCCCCAGCCTGAACACAAGGGGGTCAGGACCCCCCTGACACTCACCCCCGATTTACGCCAAGTGAGGCGTAAATCGGGGGGGGGGGGGGTGAGGCAATTTACCCTTAGTGAGGGTACTGGTAAATTCTAACCTGAAACACTATAAATGGTTCATGATATATGGCATCGTAATTTCTTGCTTTCAGGACTGATTAAAGTAGAAGCTTCAACAGTTTATATCTACCCTGTCTTTCCATTAGTTTACTCTAGTTCCTGTGATGTAGTTACAGTGTATTGTGTTTCTTGCGTGTTTTGCGCTTCCAAATAGCATCATTGTCCAGCAATGAAACCTGCTAATGCACAAGAATGGGGCTCTTTTTATTTCACTACTGCTGTTTTCCTTCTATGTGTGCATGTGGACACTTCTGATTTGTCTCAATCATTGCCACTCATCTAGTGCACTACATTTTTGTGCGTCTGTTTTTACGACACTTGGGTTCGGCAAGCATTGAATGCACATTACATAGCGAACTTGTTGGGCTTTATGAGGTGCAGTCCACTGTGCGATGTTTCGGCCGTGAGTATCACGGTGCGCATGTCGTACACGGCGCAGAAAGCTGTGCGTTCGAGCTCCGGTGAAGTCAAGGTGTTCTCGCAGAGGGCCGCGCATCCGAAGCCCGAAGTTCGTGGTCGACTCCCCGGGAGCAGCTACAGCCACGCTGCTCGACCAAGTGCTCCAGCTCGTGGGGGATCTTCGGCCTGTCACCGCCTGACCACTGCCGAGCCAGCTGGCACTGAGCCTCCTCCTATTTATTTATTCGCGTCCTTATGTAATAAATGCCCCACGGCAAGGGCCACACCGGTGAATATTGGCGTTGGCCTAACTGGGCAGCCGTAGCAGTCGCAGCAGGGGTGGCAGCAGTATGATCCAGCCTGCTGCACGGGAGCTGCCGGCCGCCTCCTGCTGCGGCATTGTGTGTAGCTGCAGCGCTACAGTCCTGGCGGCGGCTCGTGTGGAGCGGACGCAGGGCGGGCACAGACTGGCATTTGGGGCGACGCAGCTGAGCGCCACGGCCTGGAGAGGCGCCCGGCAGATGCAGGTGCCCTGTGAGCCGCAGTAGGCGCCGCGAGGCAGACACTGCTCGTCGAAGCTGCACGGCCAGCCGAGCATGGCGGCGTGGCGACACGTGGTGTGACGGGACGTGAGGCGCACTGGCTGGGCGCCTTCGCAGCGGCAGCGGCCTTGGCGGCACACTGCGCCGCGCGTCACGCACGGCTCCGGACTGCGGCAGGTGTCGCTGAACAGAGAACCCACGAAGACCGAGTCCGAGCTTAGCTTTCCGTCGGCCACAGCTTGGCAGCGAAGCTCGTAGCGGCCGGACGCCGAAGGTAGCCGGTCGAGGCGGTGCAGCACTAGTCCATGTGCGCGCTGCCACAGGTTCTTGCTTACCCGGCCCGTGAATATGCTTTCGAGAGCCGCGTCGTCAGGCGGTCTGCCGTTGATAGTCCAGGCGGTGTGCGCCGCCTGCGTGTATGTGATGCTGCAGCTTAAGTTGACGGCGCCGTCGCGCAGGTACGGTGCTTCGGAAGTGATGTGCGCCACGCCGAGGGCCCCCTGGCCGCTGACGCCCAGTGCAGGCCACACGAGCAGCACCAGCTTCAGGACCCGCATGGGCGGCCGGACATGGCTATCGCGAATGTTTTGCTTCCCTCTAGTGATGGCGCATACCCACTATGACCAAGCGTCAGACTTGAAATGATACGGTGCTTGGTTCCAAAATAACCTGATGCAGCAAATACACTAAAATAAATTGAAACAACTTTAGTAAATTGTAATTGAGAAAAATGTTTAATGTTACACGATGTACGTCTCCAGAGATTATAACAGGTTTTTCGTCAACTTATAAATTTGAGCATGCAATGCTGTTGGCCTCGCGCAGAGAATTGCACACTGCATCACAAGCGCTGCTGTGGCTAAAACCCAATACGGTAACACCAAAGAAAAAAAGGACCACCGAAAGCGCGAAATTCAAGCCCTTCATTGGAAGGGTTACTCTGATTGCATTAAAGGTACAAGGGTGATAGACCATACTTGTGAACCACGAATTTCTGGTGGAACACCACCGGTTGTTCCATAGAAAATTTAGTCGCGGGATATCGGAGGCGAACTATATGCAGATTTGACAGACAAACGCCGACTTTTGTACTATGGGAATTATAGGATCATCCTGCGAGTGCATATTACTGCGAGTGCATCAGCATATTTAGGATTAAACATTTGTAAGCCTGGCAACCATACTAAAATAATGAGGCGTAATTGTCTTGAGACGAGAGGGTAGAACGCTTCTAAAGCATTTGACAAATTAAGTGCGGTTAAACAGCCATTCTAGAGACCTACAGTGAAAATTCGATCTAACGAAACTCGATTTTATGAAGTTCCTAATCTAACGAAGAAATTTCCGTTCCCCGGCAAATACCCATAGGGTTCAATGCTGCCCCCAACGGTCCCAACCCGATTTACCGAACTAATTTAGCCACCAAACCTGATTTAACGAAGTTTTTCTTCAAATAACTGAGTGGAAAAGCGGTGACCGCGACGGGTTTTTCTTCGAGCGTGCCCTTAACGCTCTCGCGTTAAAACCTTCACGCGCCCTAGTTACAGCCCTAGCTTTACTTTGACGAGGCTGCACGCCGCACCCATGCACGAAACAACGGACGCGGCAGTCGGTAGCGCTCTTACCAGGCCCGTAGCCAGGAGTTTTTTCGGGGGGGGGCCACGTGCTGAAGGCTTTGACTATTTGAGAACGCCTATTTTCATTATTTTCGGTAAAACACCCCCTTTCATTAGATTTTCGCGAAGGGGGGGCCTAGCCTCCCCCCCCCCCCCCCAAACTCTGGCTACGGGCATGGCTCTTACGCACCGGATGGTGCTAGAGGCGGCTGTGGTTGCTATCGTTACTTCATGGTTCATGCGACAGACAGCACTGATCTCGCATCTTTCTCGTTCGGCCTGCACGCACGATCACTGCATTCGTTCTCCGCGTTATCGCAAATCGGCAGCCTGTCATAGCTTCACGTGTCCGTCTACCTGGCCTGCATTGCCCGGGTATGGTGTCCCTTAGTCAGGGCCCCCTTGCGGACTTTTCAGACGCACACGTGCGGTTTACCGCCAAAAACAATGCCGTGATGGCCTTTTGATGTCGGTATGTCACAATGTTAGATTTCGAAGGACCGAACAATCGCTTTCTCGATTTAACGAAATAATCCAAGCGTGGTCATCACATCGTTAAATCGAGTTTCAACTGTAGTACCGCAATGCTGGAATGAACCTTGCGTAAATAAAACTCAAATTTTGTTCATATATCAGTGATTTATTTTGTGTGCCTCTCTCAATACACAGCTACTTCGGCTTCCGCCACTCCTCTTCTTCCGACGTCGCAGTTTAGGTCTTCCCCCTCCTGGCAAATGTGAATATGCCTCTGAGACGGTGGAAAGTCTGACTTTCCTGTATGCATGTGCGTGGGTTGGTATGCGTGGGTGTGTATATACAAAAAAAAAAATGCGGAGGAGAGGAGGGTTTGAACCACCCCTCCCACCTGCTACGCCCATGGCTGCAGGTTGGGTAGTTGCTTCAAAATGCATTGTATTTCTGATTTACCGACAAAAATTGAACAGGCATTATCATAATGCGTGATGGTATACGACGAGCTAGCCAGAGATTTTACGACGGCGTCGGCCACCTATCTTGCGTGTTGTTGCGGCAGCAATGAAAAAAAAAATGTTGCAGTCGCTTAGCTCGGCTATGCCAAGATAACGTAGAGTTAGCAAAGGTTCAGCTGATTGTTAGTAGCTTTCCTAATTGTCTAGGATTAGCTTGATTATCATGCTTACTGCTGCTCCAATGACACACACATGGTATACATATGTGGCACATGTATATTTATGTTGCGTTGCCAGGCAACTACTTCGGGATCCGATGAGTTAAAGGGGTGGTGCCATGAAATTTCGAGGCTATAACCAGCCTGTTGTGGGTTTTCCTCTGTATGCAAGGACATTCCACACGAAGGGTCGGACACAGCAAACATTTAGAATAGATTTTAATTCACTTCCAAGTGTACCTAAATGCCCATTCTCCCGATCGAAACCCATCGCTAGCGCGCCAACTCTGACGTAGATCTGTAGGATGGGCAACGAAAGTTGTAGTGACGTCACACCAGATCTGCTGTAGTAACGTGAGTGACCTCCTGACCTCCGCCACTTCCGCAACGTACGTACCGGCTGTAGTGAACTAGAATATGTTCTAATTCACTATAGTACCGGCAAAGCATCGGTTGCCACATCACTCACCGAGTTTCGATCGCTTCCTGGCTAAATGCGTCACAGCCTTGTGTGGTCACGTGACCACGCCTCCTACACTTCTGCGTCACTGCCAACCTCGGCGCCTAGAAAACCGAACCGAAAGTTGTCCACATCAAACGGCGATATTAAATTATTTAGCGTGAATACATGAATCTTGGTGCGTGCATCATGTTTCCTGGAGCTATAGGAAACGCTTACAGCAAAGAACGCGCAAGCCACAAATTTGGTGGCACCACCCCTTTAAGCTTCTGCGCCGTTGAGCAGCATTTGCGCTCTCCTTCCCCATGGCTAAACCGCACTGGCAAACGCCAGTCAGAGGCGCTATCAAGCGGCTCCAGTGCAGTGTCAGACGGCGACTGCACAGCGAAGGCGAATAGCTGCGTGCGCGCCGGCGCCAGTACGTCTACCTCGGCTACGACGTCACTCTTCTGGAAAGCGCAGACCGGCGGCAGTGGCGGAGTTCGCGGGAGGTGCCGGCTCCGATGCGCCAGCTATGTGACATCACTAGAGACCGGAACTTCAGGCAAAATGCCTATTTTTTCCTGGAGTTCGGTTCGAGCCTATTTCACATATAAGCAGGAGCTAAGTGAAGGGAAACGTTTTAATCAAACATTTATTGTGCCTATAAGTGCCTATTTCGAGGTTCGTGCCTATATCAGCTTGTCAGTGCCTAAAAATGCCTTTTCGCGTTCGTCGAGTAAACGTTTTGCTTAAATGAGCTGTTCATATGGAGGAAAAGAAGAAGCACTTAGTGTGGCGGTATTAACTAGAACACGCCCTAGTTATGTTTATTTCGTTCACGTTTTTAGCTCTTGTTAAGGCGCGATTAGAGTTCGACGTAGGGTAGACGCGCGCATGCGCTGCGCCACGTCGGCGAAAACAGACCATAGTTCGACGCAGCCAACGTATAACTGGACTCGGCCGATGCGCTCCACGCATGTGACGCTCGCCAACGCGCCGATAACGTCGGACTATAAACGCGCTTTTACGTGAGTAAGGCTAGGGCGTACCTCAGGGAGGCAAAGCGAGGCTAGCCTAGCGCTAGTGGGCCCCCCTGAAAGATTTCCGTCGCTTGGTTCGACAGTAGTGCAGCACGGCGGTTGCGTGAGCGAGGCTAGGCTGTACTCTAGCGAGGGGAAGCGAGGCTGGGCTAGCACTAGTACCATCAGAGTCCACTGTTCCCAAGTAGTACCTGCGGCCCATGTACGTGAACACGTTAGCAAAAATCAGACGAGAACTCGGTGAATCATACATATGGTTTTCAGTGGGCGAGACAACAAATGCGACCGAACGATTACTTGGACATTTTGTAGCTGGAAAGCTGGATGCAAAAGAGAAAACAACGCCTTTCTTGGTATGCTCGAAACAACTAGAAAAAAAACGGGCGGTGATACCATCGCCTACTTTTTGAACTCGTCCTTGAGGGTACTGTACCCCTCCGGATCCCACGACGACCGAGTACTGCTGCTCTACACAGATGCAGCAGCTTATATGCACAAGGCTGATGCACTTCTCAATGTCTTTTATCCAGAATTATTGCATGTCACTTGTCTGGCCCATGGTATTCATCGGGTCTGTGAAGAGCTGAGAAAGTCGTTCAGTTCTGTTAACGAACTTATACCTGTAGGCAAGGCAGTGTTCCTTAAGGCGCCTTCGCACGTTCATGCCTTTAAAGAGCAGTTGCCGGATGTGCCTCTTCCACCAGAGCCCGTTGTTACCCGCTGGGGAACTTGGCTAAAGGCTGTGGTCTACTACAACAGACACTTCGCTGCTGTTAAAGCTGTTATTAACAGCTTTGCAGCGGACGAGAGCATCGCCGTGAGAAGAGCCCAGACTGTTCTACACCACGATACACTTAAATCTGACTTGGCATATTTGTGTGCTCATTTTACTTTCCTTGCAGAAAGCATACAGAAACTTGAAAGTTCGGGCACCACTCTGACTCGGAGTGTTGAGATAATTTTGGACGCGCAAGAAAGGTTCACCACCGTCCCCAATGAACCTGTTGCTGACAGGGTCACCATGAAGCTTTAATCTGTCTTGGACAGGAATCCCGGATTTTATGTGCTAAAACGAGTGTCTTAAAGTTCTGAGCGGTGCAGATTCGGATATTCCAGATGCAATTAGAGCATCGAAAGTGTCGGACTACAAGTACGTTCCATTTTCCGCATACAAACAAATACGGACCGAAAGAAGGCACAACTTCAAGTCCGAAAACCTTGAGATGGTGCTGGTTTGCCACTGCTTTCATAGCCTTTCTCACAGTGTTCAATCACCCTAGCTTTCACCTAAATCTGTTCAAATGGTTATTCTTCTCCTAATCATTTTTATGAAAAAATAAATAAAATTGACTTCCTCAGAGCACAGGATTTGTCTGCTGTATTTGTTAGAAGTCGAAGATTTGTCCTGAAACACGCTGCTGAAGTCATTATGAATTGTGCCTATATATGCCTAAACGATAGTTTTTAACGCCTATTTATGCCTAAATAACAGTTTTTAGGACCTATTATAGGTGCCTAAAACATTGTTTTTGCGTGCCTGAACTTCCGGTCTCTAGACATCACTGATTCTCGCGCATGCGCAGCACGGCTCTTGAGGAGCCACGCGAAACTGGCTCGGCTAGGCCAGTGTAGCAAACAAAACGATAATAGGTGTGATTTGTGCAGTCATCTTGTTAGCGTTTCAGTTGTCCATATGTGTTTCGCGAGTGATAACTCGCGAACCCTATCTCGGACCGCCAATTATGTGGCTGCATGCAAGCCGAGATCATGCCGACACTGCGCGCGCTGGCGGAAACAGCTGAAGAAAGAGCTTTAGTTCGTATTCCAATGGTCCGTGATTGTACGTCTGTTCGACCTTTCTGTTGTGCTGGCGATGACGATGCTGGAAGCAGTAGCCATCGTTGTGGCGTCGTCATCGCACATCCTTCCTGATGCGAGCTTCATCCTCGCTGAAGGACGAAGAGAGAGAAAATAGGGCGGATCGCTCGCTGGGAATCGACTTGAGCGAAGTTTTTAATGATGCTTACGCAAAAAGTAACAATTGTATGCAAACTGAACAATAATGACAGATATCTTTATGCAAATGTATTGCAGTGACGTAAACTTAACGTAATGACGCATATATTTCGCACGCATCAGTGTATGAGAAAAAAACAGCGCACGTCTCTGCCCTTTGGGCTAACGTTACACATCGTGTTGTTAACTGCAGAATCGAGTTCAACTAGCACCATGTCAAATTAATGCACGTGTGCCGTAGCGTAACTGATTTGAAATGAACGTGCGCATCGCATTTTTTGAAGAAAAAGAAGTGTTCTTGTGCTTGCCTTAGTTGTTGATTTTTGCAGAACGGTGAGTAGGGGCGAGTGCATCGAGAAATACGAGACTTAGTGTAATTCAACGTCTCAATCCCCATGGCGAACGCGTGGTCAACTGCACCACCAGTCCTTGACGTGGGCAGTGATCAGTGCGAATGGTGACAGCTTACAAGACGCACGCCGTAGACACATTCCACGAAGGCTGGTAACCACCGGTTTGGCGGTTTCCGAAGGGCGACGTTAATACCTCCAGTGAAAAGCAACGGTGTCGTCTTGTTCTGGCTGTTGTCGTAGTCGGGAATCACAGCTCGTGGTGCGTTCTGAATGAATAGTAGGGCGAGAAAGTCTTCAAAGGGGCCAGGGGCGTAGCCAGGGGGGGGGGGGGGCACACCGGGCCCGTAACCCCCCCCCCCCCCCTCCCGAAATTTTTTTTGCCATGGCATATAGATTTGCCATGGCATATAGATTTTGCCATGGCATATAGGGCCCCTTTCAGGGGCTGCGCCCCTGAAAGGGGCCCTGCAACGCTTTTCCAAGTAACCGTCGGATGGCTTCAGTAAAAGAGCTTGTTGCCTCATGAATCGACCGCCGCAAAAATTTTTAGAATCCGTCAAGTACGAGCGGAGTTACAGGAATTTGTCGCACGCTTTAAAAGGGGTGGAATTGCTCCGCCATTTGCGCCACGCTGCGCCAATCGGCTTCTGCTGCGCCGTCCTGCTCCAAAACGCATTATTGCGCCGAAACTGCTCTCAAGCGGTCTTTGCTGCCCTCATGTGCCGCTCTCATCCGCGACTTGGCGCGCCCAAGCGAGCTCCTGTCAACAATCACACTTTCGCCGCAAGGGCGAAGCAATGAATGCGATAGCAACAAAATGTAATGTTGTATGAAGGGCTAGCAGCTAAGTCGACCGATCTCGCGTAACTCTACAGAACGCTAGTGTAAGGGAATACGGCCGCTACAGGGAGCGAAACGGTTTTTCGTTCTTTCTGTCGTCTCAACGTGAAGTAAGCGGGCCGTTTGCTGATGTCTGCCGAGATAGCTCGCGCGCCAGCGCCAGCCACCGCGCCCCTATGGTCAAAGTTCGCAGTTGCTGCTCAAGCGACGCAGCTCCCCCCCCTCCTCATCTTGCCGCGTTTTTCGCCCGATGAAAGACGGCCGGGGCGTTTCCTCTCTGCTTCAGGAGCCATCGACTGCCTGTCACACGCGGCGGAGATGCTATCGCATGCACTTCAAGATGGCTGGCTCGTGTCATCTCTGCTTTAGCCGCGTTCGTCCCCAGCGATTGCATACTTTTACTCGCGCGTAGAACGCTCGATGCGCGGGACGATGTTGTCGATTTGGACTTTATACGGAGCATGACGGCGGCGGAAAAACCCGTAGAGGGTGCTCACGTAATTGCTATCGCAATAAAACCGAACGTTTCAGTTCTCTCGTCTTATTTGTACATGTCAACAGTTGCGCTTTGTCACTGTGAGCATTAAATTTTTTTTCTGTCGGCCAGCCTCTACTCGTCGCACGAGCCCGGCGGGCGGTCCAGGCCAGGGAGTTCCTGGAATGAGGGACCCTCCCACCTTCACTCACAAGCCTTTCTGCAATAAATGTTTTCTCTCTCTCTTTCTCAAGTGTAGTCAGATTTAGCTATGCAGTGCATTGCTTACCTCTATTTTGCTCTCGGTTCACATGTTGGTTGCGGTGGTTTAATAACGTGAGCATAAGCTTTTTTAATTTAATAATTTATTGTATAGGGTCTCATTGGGTTTAGAATGAAGGTAACTTTTATTAGATTATCTCAAGCCTTCACTTGTTCATGACAGCTTCGATGTTTCATTAACATGAACGTTTTTCATTCTTCTGAGGTCTTGTGAAGTGTAGCTACCCAAAGGATCGCTTATCTCTTATTTTCTCTGTGTTATTCCTTTGTCAGCTGTGATGTTTTAATGATAGGAGCGCGCACGCGCGCACACATTTGCGGTAAGTCTGATAGTTTCATCAGTACTGAATGTTTCGTAAAAACCACTGGAATTTTTCGTTTCCCAGAAATAAAAAATATCAACATTTATGTTTGACCCCAGAACTCTGCTCCAAAACCACCTTGCATTGCTCCGAAACACACCTTTTTGTGCTCCAAAATTGCTCCGAAACTCCCCTTTTACCACTTCGAAGCTGCTCCAAAAAAAAAAACAGCATTATTCGTGCTCTTTGAGCTGCTCCAAAAGACTGAAACCCGCTTCCACCTCTGCTTTAAGCGCTTTCTCCTTTCGTGAAAGCTACGCAGGGGAGGGATGACGAGGGAACTAGGAGCTACGCCCGTTCGTCAGCGTGCGTCATGACCTTGAGCACTTTTTTTTTCTTCGAATGCTTGGCTTATTTCAGTGTGATCGCGAGTGCACGAGCGGGCACGTGGCGGCATCCCACGGTGGCCACGGTAACTATGCAGCTCACGAAGCTCAAATCAGCCAACGGCGCGGTCATTTTCGTTTATGGCATGGTTTATCGAGTGAAGAGGGAACGATTTCTAGCTGACTGAGAATTAATTGAAAATTTCAAGGCGCGTGCTGCGCTATAATGTTTGGCTCGCGTGTTCTCAGGAGCCTCGACTTCCGATCGGTCGCGTTTTCTGGCCATGCTGAAAAAGTGCTGCAGGGCCCCTTTGATTTGCAATTTCGTTGCTGCCGGATTGGTGTAAAGAGTGGCCAACGCAACACGCCGTGAATCTCACAGAGAAGAAGCGGCAAGAAGGCAATACAAAAAGAGAATCAGTCGATTTAGATATGGTTCAGGTCAGATCCTAAAGGACTTAGCTGCTAGGCTTACTTCGTATAACATTCCAATTTGTTGCAATCGGTTTGATTGCTTCGCCCTCGCAGATGAATTTTTGTTTCGTCTGGTTTATATATATATATATATATATATATATATATATATATATATATATATATATATATATATATATATATATATATATATATATATATATATTGTGGACGTAGCAGTTGACACGCCTTTTATGTGTCCCCACAAGCGAAGATGTTAAAGAACACCATGTGATGATGATAATGTAGAGATGATAAAGAAGTGCCTGATAAATGCCCACACTAATTTTCCCTGCGTGCAAGCGGCCATCCTGGCCGCAACTTAAAGGTGCGGAGAACGCCTTGTGAAAGGCTTCATACGAGAGACATGCACAATCTCGGTACAGCGACGGCGCCGGTCAGTTGGAGCAATAACAGGTTCGACGCTATAATTGACCGGAGAGGTCTGCTCCAAGACTGTGTATGGGCCAAGAAACCGAAATTGAAATTTGTCGCACAAGCCAGGAGTGCGAACTGGTGTCCGGAGTAGCACGGGTGTTCTCTGGTAGCACCTCGTCGCCGGGGCGGAATAACACAGCGCTGTGAGATGCGTCATGGAGATTCTTGCGGTGCTGTTGTCTTGCTTCAGTGTTCACTCGGGCGAGCTGGCGACAGTACTGGAGGATGCGGGACACATATTGTTCAGTGGAGGATGCAGATGTAGTGACAGGGGCGGACAAGAAAGAGACGTCAAGGAGGGAAGATTGCGATCGGCCATAGACAAGGTAGAATGGCGCGTAGCCAGTTGTGCGTTGTACGGCGGTATTATAGGCAAAAGTAACGAATGGCAAAATTGCGTCCCAGTTTGTGTGGTAGGGCTCAATGTACATGGCTATCATGTCGGATAGTGTGCGATGAAATCGCTCAGTTAGCCCGTTGGTTTGGGGGTGATAGCTGGAGGTTGTCTTGTGGGTGGTACCGGAGGCTCTGAGCAATTCCTCAACAATTTGTGAAAGGAAAGCTTTCCCAGGAAGGAAAGGAAAGCACCGTGACGGAGTATTAAGGCTTGAAGTATAAATGCAGCCACTTCAATATATATATA
Organism: Rhipicephalus sanguineus; assembly: GCF_013339695.2. NCBI lineage: Eukaryota > Metazoa > Arthropoda > Arachnida > Ixodida > Ixodidae > Rhipicephalus > Rhipicephalus sanguineus. The sequence continues at coordinate 207,332,565 of NC_051176.1, read as the reverse complement.
TATATATATACATATATATATATATATATATATATATATATATATATATATATATATATATATATATATATATATATATATATATATAATGCATGTATAAAGTGCACTGAACCGAAAGTCTAAAATGCCCGTTGGTTACAACATCGACGAGCGCTTCCCGCAAGGACGAGCGCCTCGGCAAGATTTCAGTGGGAGTTGATCGCAAATCCGTTTAGGTACCTGTGCTGCGTGTGTCATCGTCCGTGGTTTGCCAAACACCTTTGCGCCATCTCCGGCGTGCGTGACCATAGAGTATGTGCGTGACCGAGTGCAGCGTGGCTGCGCGGCGGCGACGATCCGGCAGTGTGTGTCATCCGACTGCTCCGAGCAAATGCCGGTGTGTGAGACGTGTATCGACTAAGGGAGTTGTGCCCTGGTTCGCCATCACGAGCAACTACGTGTACCCCCCCCCCCCCCCGTAACGGAGCACCTCCAAAAAGAAAAAAAATGTCGTGGAAGAAATATGCCAGCTGTTGTCGCCAGGCTTTCCGTTCATGTGCATACATCGCTTGACCCACGGCAGTGGCCAGTGTAGTATCAAGGGGTCAGTGACGACGTTGTTAGGGAAAAGGCTATGTCTAGGGAGAAAACTTTAAATATAATTAAACAAAGCAAAGAGCTTCGCTGGTCTTCCATTTTCACATAGTGGAAGGCCTCTGATATTTTTTTTTATTTTTTGGCCACCAGGTGGACTTCGTGCTCGTATACGTGTGGGCACGAGTCTACATGAAGCCTTGGGTTTTAGGGACAACAATGGAAAGCTGAACACGTCCGCGATAGAAATAAGTAAGAGACGGTTAGAGTATTGGTGGCAGAAAAGTAGAGATAAAGAACAAAAATAAATAATGGGGGAAAAATAAGGTCATTCTGCCTTAAGAGGCAGAGAGATGGACCGTGAATTTATATTTTTTGGTATAATAACATAGATTTAATCAATGTAGATAAGGTATTAGGCCAACATGAAACAAGGAAGTTTTTTTTTTTTTTTTTTTTTCTTCGAGCCTGGTGGCAGACATGTCACCGCCCCGTTTTAAAGGGGACGCTCATAGCATCCATCCATCCATCCAGCCTATACAATTGTCAGTATGACCAATTTGAACATATGTCACATAACTGCGTACAATTTTTGTTGCGCCTTTTTGTTGCGCCTTAGTGTTGCGCCTTAGTGTTAGCGCCTTAGTTGCGCCTTAGCACATGCTTGCGCAGTGAAAGATAATTCCACATATAATTACCTTACAAGTGGCAGGGTTGAGACATTCGCGCTTGTTTGGCACATGTTACATCACATCGATATGTGATATATTTACTCTAATCCGCATTTACGTCGTATGTCTTTAATTGTTGCATCGGTAACCGCCTGTAACTGTGGTTACAAATCAACATGGCAGCGCCAATGCAGACGCGCCCGCCCGCTTCGATCCGAACTTGTGCTTGCTACTCGACCAGTGCGCTGACAGCAATAAATAAATAAATAAATGGAGAAATCAGTCATTGCTCTGTGCCATCTCATGCTGAGGAAAAGTGAAAATCCTTGGAACACGGGTCGTCCCTGGAGCCAACGTTTAGTCTTCACATTTACACCTTACCGGGCAACCGTTAGTCCCATTTGTATCTCGCCGGACGAACGGTCGGTCTACTCAAATGATCCATTCGTATGAAACTTCCATCCCCAGTTCAAATGATCCGTTAATCCCCAGGGACGATTTTCTGCAGTTACTTTCCGCAAGGCTTAATACTTTTGTTGCGTGTTTTTCTCCGCGGTGAACAAGAAATGGCGTGGAAAAGAACACGCGAAAAAATATTTAGTCATGCGTGTATCACTGATTTCGCAGTCAATACGGCAACGAATGACAAAAGTGAGACAAATTAAGGAAACGTTTTATATTTCTCCCTACATATTAAGTTTCAGCTTTCACTTAATTCTCTGTAAAATGTCCAGTACAGGTCTAGCCGCGTTGTCACATCTCGTACAGTCCTTTTTGTGAAGCTGCTCCAACGGAAGTGATAGATGACTGGCACTGCATGCACCAGCGCACACAGCATTGTGCACGTTGTGGACAACGGCTGCGTCCAGCAAAGCACGAAAAGATTGCACATAGTTAGTCATGCGTGACAGAGAGGATGAAGACGCACGCACATGGAAAATACGTGCAATGTGAAATAAAAACACACGCCTAAATTATGGCATGCGAATAATTTCACCGTAATGTCATACATAAAGACGCATGTCGAACAACATAGCGCAACACCTCAAGTGCGGCAGCCGCAGCCATCACGCTGAGGTGCGCCAACCGCCGTGCCACCAACGAGTCGGCGAGTTTTCTGCGAGCGGGGTCGTACAGCCCGAGTAAGCCCGTCAGCCGCCGCTGCCGCCAGCGAATCTCGGGCAGAAGAGCGAGCGAACGCGGGGCCGCTGCCACGAACGTCGCCGAGCTGCTTGCGAGCAAGCGACGAGATGATGATGATCGATGATTCAAACTTTATTGGGGTCCAGAGAAGACGCAGGGGAGACCCCGCGCCACCCGGCTAGTCCCACGTAGGGACCGCCAAGCCGAGCTTGGCGGCCCGTTCGCGGGCACTCTGGACGGCCAGGGTTTGGTCATGGAGTTCTGGGCTGTTCAAGCCGAGTTCCTCGAGCGAGCGCCAGTACAGCGAGCGAAAGCGGGGCAGCTCCACGAACGGAGGCGAACTGCTTGCGAGCGAGCGTCGAGGACTGGCAATCGCGATCGGTGTAGCGCACGCGATAGGTACGGCAGAATAAAGAGTGATCACTTACTTGTGAAAGAATCCAGCGCCGATTCGTGCCCAGAGTCAGGTTGAAATAATGGATCCGATAGGCCTACCGTCTTCTTGATCGCCATTCCTATCCGGTGGCGACGTAGTGCCGTGACTACACAGGATATATACAGCGCAGCGTCGCGCTGTGTCGAGACCAGCCCCAGATTTCGTAGGTGCGGCGAAACGTAAAAGCAGCACCACACGCTCATCCACGCATACCTGTCTAAGGCACCGCGGCGCGGCGTCTTCCTAGATCGTCCAACTCTACTAGCGGTAGACGAAGAATAAAAACAGCGCTAAACACGGGACGAGAAGAGGACACATACACGTGTATGTGTCCTCTTCTCGTCCCGTGTTTGGCGCTGTTTTTATTCTTCGTCTACCATGCAGCACCAACCAGCCCAATCAAGCACATTGTTAAACTCTACGAGCGTGACACAACCGCCAACACGCCACCAAGAACACAAGTGGGAAGACTAACCCAAAAGCGAGGAGAACGGTTAGTTCCCTTGACAATGGGTTGCACACGGAACGTATCTCTGCGCACGGCCTGCATCTCCCGCGCGGTTCATCCCTTTGCAGACTAACAGGTTTGCACACGGCACGCATCCCTCTCGCGCGCTTGCTCTTCAACCACTTCAACGGCCTATCCGTTTATCGCGCGCGCCTATCGGGCTCCGTTACTCCTCTTTCGGGTAATTTTGCCTTAGAGTGTACCTGCTGAGGACACAGCATCAGGTACCTATTGTCGTTATGAACGAAATCAGCTGTTTGTTTAGCCACGCCTGCTAAGCCCAACGCGCCGAAAATTTCATAACGGTTCTTGGAAATAGCGCGATATATAGTCACAAATACATTGCTGCCCTGAAGCGTGAGTACATGAATCTAAAGCGAATACAAGCGTCAGCTTGCAATCTTACGGGCCCTGCAGCACACGACGATGACTTGATAAATTTGAGGCGGAAGGCACCAGCGTCGATGAGTGCAGCCATGTTGTTTTTCTTCCGGCGCTGCCGTCTGCTCGCTTTACTCGCCCAAGGCGCACGCGCGGAAGCCATGGGGACGCTTTAGCTGGCTGAGCATACCACGCGGCGCGGATGAATTCATCGGGAGGGATTTTCGCATTTCCTCTTGGCTACGGAGCCCTGTAGCCTCCACAGTGCTGAAGGGAGCTTCCAGAAGGTATTCTAGTTCATGGTCACGTGAAGGCACATGCCTGGTTCATCTGTCGCTTATACGCGCGCCATCGACACGTAATCAGTTCAAAAACATCATGGAAGTTGGTGCACAAATAAAAATGAAACAAGCCAGAAAAACATTCAGGCTGGGTTCTGATAGCCTGCTTACCACACCTGTCTTTTAGGGCAGCAGCAACAAAAGCGTGACGAATGCTCTTGGAGCATCTGGCGCATGCGCGCGAGCGTCACATGCATGGGTATAAAGGGCCACGCCGCGTGCCTTGCGAGTAATCTTGGCTAAAGTCCGTGTTTCTGTGGTTCTTGCGGTCTCTTCCCGAATTTCGCGGCTCTCGGCATGTGTACTTGGATGACCATGGCGCTCGTGCGCGCACATTGGAGCGTCTCGATATCGCCCTGGCTTGGAATTAGCCTGTCGGGAGCCACGCAATTGTTCTCGCCTTAAAGGCAAGTTTTTTAGGTCATGACTTGCTCGGGGGTATGTGTCGCGGCGTGGGCGTCCGCACTCACACTACGCATGCGCAACTCTCCTCCTTCCCTCTCTCCAACCGCTGCGCGTTACTCTCTCCACTTCTCTCCCAGCAGCTGCTTGCGCTTCTCCTGCGTTCTCGCTTCTGCTCTCGCGGCGCATGCGCTACTCTCCTCCTCTAGTCTCCTTCAAGCGGGCAGAGCGCTGCGCGCGTTGTCCAGCGCTTGCTTCTCTGAAATGCGGGCTCGACATGCCGAAATTCTCTCCTGCGCAACGCCGCGATGAGAGCCAGCGCATGCGCGTCCCCTCTCTCTCCTCTCCTACGCTGCCCCCCTCTCGGGCGCCTGTAGACCGCGTTCCCCGCTCGCCCTGTGAGAATTAACGGCCAGGCTAGAGGGAAGACACGATGCGCGTAGTGTTCTTCGCGTTCTACGACGCGAGGTCGGTAGCATGCCCATCGAACGCCAACGGAACGCGATCGTGCAAGTGCCCCGGCTTCGCATCGCCTCTTGGTCCCCTTTAGCGGGAGATGGTGTAATTTTTTTTTTGCATTTTCGCTAAAATATTGGTGTTTTTTTATGCTTCACTAACCACTCTGAACGGGTAAACAAAACATCAGCACATAGCTAGTCTAGCAGAGGAAAACGTCGGATGATAGATAGTATATAGAGCACCTTTTTGCAAATACAGAGCGGTCGTGCTATGCTAGTCTTTTCTTTGTACCTGCAAAGAACTTGGGGCGCTTCTTCGAGCAGCTTCTATCGCCGCATTATATTTACCGTCCTATTCATCGCAAAGCCTCCCGAACGAGCTAACGTTATATAGTGTTATCCTTGTACCTTGTTGACGGCGACTACAAGACAGGCGTTCCGTATAGGTCGAGTGTGCATGTAGTCGCCTGTTTGCGCTCTTTCCGTTTTTGCGGACTCTGCGAGTTCCCCATCTACGTGTACATCAGCGCCATGACATCACAGCCACCGTACTTGGTAACGCTTGCAGTGTTCTAACAGCGGAGCGGTTCTAGGGCTGGGCCTGACGACAGACGAGTGTCCGTCGTGTCACGCTTCGGTTCCCAGATACACTCGTAGATGGCGCAAGTGCCTCGGTCGCGGACGAAGCGGTATTCCTAGGTGGCGTTAGCTGGAGAGGCGGTAACCAATGCGAGGCCGCGCTGAACGCGAGGAGGAGAGGCGCGGTGGAGAATAGGCGACCGTCTATGGCGGGGGTTGATGTGCCACGCCCTTTCCGAAGATGGGCAAGACTTCTAGTAAGACCGAAGAAAAAGCCGCTCGTCGCGAGCGGCAGCGGGAGTTCGCACGAGAGCGCTTCGCTGTTTCAACACCTTCCATTCCGTGTAACTGGCTTTACTTTCTTCACTTAACTTCCACGGATTCTCATTACATTGGTGTAGTTTCCTTTATATTGTTTTATGTTAGAATTACCGATGAATGTTCAGTTCCGTTTTATTTTTTCTTAACGGCCTCCTTCATTCCGGGGGTGTTACATAAGGTGTCGGATTACGTCGCATTAGGACCGCATGTTGCTCTCGTCGAGGGTGCGTCAGCGTCCGGGATAACCGTGAGCACGTTTGCCACGCTGGTTTCCAGCGAAGTCAACGACTCAACACCACTACTTCTAATCCACGGCGCGGTAGTTCCCGGAAAAAAAAAACATTAAATTCATTATTATCCGCTAGTTTCCAACCGAAAACAAGGCTGTGTAAACCAATTTCAGCACCCAAGCTATAATTTGGACTAAAAATCTCGGCGGCAAAAGTTTTGTCTGGCATCCCTTTAGCAACCACCGGCATGTAATGAAGTAACAAGCACCCGTGAAGCAACCACCGGCACAGTAATGAAGTGGCAAAAGCTGCATGTCTGCTGTTTTCAAGAACAGATAAGTGCGCGCAATAGGATATAGCTCATAAGTTCTGAGGATGCTCACGCACTCATTTGGTGCAGTGGATATATATATATATATATATATTAACCGCAATACATAAAGTATGGTAGCTATATAATTAGGCCAGCCCAAACTTTCTGTCCGCGCCTTCGGTACCCCCTGAGCGAGGTAAGCGTCGCCTGTAACCCTAACACATGTTAGAGTGTACTAGAATATTTTGAGTGGCGCAACCAAAGCCGGCGCACCATGCAAACCGGGCCTTTTGAAGAAAGTAGGGGGTGCATAATCTTGAACACGGCCCGGGGGACACGGTGAAGGAACGGGCGCACCCCCCCCCCCCGAGGAATGTTGGATGTGTCGACTCGCTTGCGTTCGCGTCTGCAGTGCGCCGCGCATCTGCAAAATAAAAAAAGGGAACAGCGTTTATACTGCTACGCGCTCGGGTGCAAGACTGTACGCCCGCATGAACCAAGGCCGCAAGATATGGCTTTTTATCCAAATAGTGTGTCTATGCGCGGAGAAAGCGTCCGTCAAGGCACCATATCACGATATAAAGAGCGACATTGCGTGTGGGAAAGAAATTTCTGCCACTTGAAAGCCCCTCGGTGCACTGTGTGTGAATTTGAGCCTCACTTCATCGAGAGAGATTATACGTGCGTAACTAACGGAGCGGAGTTCAGTGCCGAGAGGAAAGCCGTCTATTCGACCTGACGCGGTGCCGACAATTTTACCGAATGCACAGTCATATCTCTCCAAGACAACACCGGCACCCCCTCGGACAAAACGGCGCCACTGCGCCTGACGATCCAGTGAAAGGAAACGACGTCACCCGAGAATGTTAAACAGTCGCTCTGCGAACGAAGGCTGAAACGGGGGGGTGTGGTCGCCTTTGCCTGAGCCGCCTCCTGTTATCTTAAAACAGCGCACAAACGGGCATGAAAGGTACCACACTACCGCACAAACGGGACACAACAGCGACTACCAACAAGCCCGCTAGCCACTGTATTGAAGTTCACGCCTCCGTTGAAGACCTGCAAAATTCGCGAACGTCGTGGGCAGTGCGTGAATTCCCTGAGCTTAACGGTGTATACGTTGCGTGCAAGTTCAAGCTATATGCTTAGAGCAAATTTCAAGAAACGGCAGGGTAACACGGCGTTTTCTAGAACTCATTATTGTCGCGCTTCACCACAGCACGACAATGTACAATCATCTTCCGCCGTCGGAAAAAGGATTCCAGAAGGCGCTCAACTTGTCTTTTCGCGCCGGCGGCACGGTCACGTGCGGGTAAGGAGCGTTCCAAAAAAAAAAAAAAAAAAAAAAAAAAAAAAAAAAAAAACAATTCCAGTCTGATCGCACGGCGGCATATTTGTTATACCCGTTAATGTACCCCCCTGCAGCGACGCTGTAAGCATTCGCCTGTAACCCTAACACCCATGTCGAATCTTCACTGATGTCTGTTTTTTTTTTTTCATTTTGTTTGTGCAGGATAATTCAACGTAGATAGTTGCTACAGGTCGATTGATCCAGGGGCTCACTCTGACCTTTATGCTCTTCTTTGCCTTCTACTTTCCTGAGCCAAGCCCGCGTGGCAACCGTCTGAAAAAGAATCGTCCGCGCTCCTGGGCGAATTCGTGCCACTCGTGTTTCATTTTGTCACTATATATAGTGTTTCGTATATGGACGTTCTTGCAACATGTATTGACCTCTGCGTATAAAACAAAGCTTGCTTCTGTAATTATAAGGCACTTTACAGAATATCGAACAACTCCAGACTGCTCACTTCCCTTCGGATGCCTCTTTAATAGCCTGCGATTGCCTTTTTCTCATTCTTTACTCACCTCATCACACTGCACGTATGGCACAACGTTTGGGCCCGAGCAAAATGGGACTAATGCCAGAACTTTGCGATCAATATTTCATTCTCTATTTATTCTTCGCCAAATTTCCCAATTTCAGTGTTACGAGTAGCGGCAATGGATGACCAAAACAGAACAAGCCTCAACAAAGCCGCAAACAAACAAACAAAAAAAAAACCCAGGGGTAGCTGCATTACGTGAGTGTTTCGCAGTTATGTCGAATGAAATGTTTTCCTCTTGCAAATTGTTTTGACCGCGTGCTCGTGCGTTGCTTCTGCGCTTCTATAAAGGAGGTGGTCTTTCTTTCCTTCTTCCCCCATCGGACGCAATATTAAATCTTGGGGGTTCGGAAGGCGTTAACTCCATAAATATACACCACGGTTACATTTTGCGCTCAGTATATAGAGCGCCGTCTCAGGTAATTTCAAAAGCAGTGAGCTAACGGTAAAGAAACGCGTTTATGGCGCGTTTTTCTTTCTCTCGCTGCGCGTGTGGCGGGCAAGGCGTTCGCATTCGGCGCTTTCGTGCGCACGAGCTCGACAGGGAAGAGGAGGGGGCGGCTTGTAGCGAGCCGTGGCCACGAGCCCGTGCGTGCGGCGGCGATTAGGGCGGCCCGCAGGAGCGCGCCTCTTTGTGCGAGGCCCACGCCATGGGAGTGTCCGCACAGACCAGCAGCTGGGGCCTCGTCGCTGGGCGCGCACCTCGCGCATTATGCGGCCGCGATCAGCCCTTCCTCACATCCGCCCCCAACTCTTTTATCCTCCACGCGCATTAGCGCTGCCGCGACTGCGCTCGCTTGGCTTTTCTTCGGACCGCGGGAGAACAAAATGGCTGTGCTGCGACCACGCCGCGCTTGCTCCACGTTCCCACAACGGGGTAGAAGGTGCGACGGGGAGAGAGCTCACAATGCCGTCCATGTTTGTGAATCACTTCCTCGTGATGCTAGTCAACAGAGTGTAGAACACTCTGTCTGTGTGTAGGACACCCCGTCCTTATTTCGTGTCGCTTATTCAATCACAGTTGCCGAAGCATTGATCAAGGTAACCTTATATAGCTCGGCCGGTATGTATTCGCGCTCGCTCAAGTTGCGTAATGGGCGGGTAGTGTTCGTGCCAATATGTTCCGTATCGTCCGAGGCTATTTGCTGAGTATTCGCAATTGAAAGTAATTCACATTATTTCGAATGTTAGCTTTGTGCAGCATGTAAGGGAGGAGGGGGCAACAAAGGAAGCCGAGGGACCGACGCGCCCCTTCCGTCATTCTACCGTACTTCATTAACTAATCAAACAACTGATCGGATGCGTGTTGATTCGACGCATGCATACGTTGTTCTTGTGTAAGTCAAGAGGTCGATGGCTGTGGTTGCCTCACACTTGCTTACGGTGCGCAAATGTCGCTGCGTATGCAGACACTTGCCTTATAAGGCGCGCATTTTTTGAATTAAACGCCTGTTTTCGTGGCAAATATACAAATTGCACACAGTTGCAGCAAGTGGTCTGAAACATTTTTTTTTTTTCATTTTTTCTAAAACACAAGCGCAGAGTTCTCGTTAAGGCTCTCTATTTTATTCGTAATATAAAAGAAAATACAGTTTTTAAGTGGTTATATAATGTAGTTGTCAGACCCTCAATAATAGATAAGGTAGTATTTCTGGTGAAAAGTAGGCAACGTATTCTGCGGGGAAAACCGGCTTTCAACATCTTCGAAAGTTGCTTTTGTACTTCAAGTAGGGTGAATACAGCAAGGAAAAACACTGAGGTATCATTTTTTTTTACCTTCAAATCAAAGAGCGACTGCTGCAGATTGCGAAGGGAAGTGGTATAGTATGCCTGTCGTCAGGAACCTCGGTAATATAGTGAGCAGGATCATGAGCGGAGTCACATAGTAATTGTAGTTAACATCAGTCAGAAAGACATAAGTGTTGAATGATCCTTTTTATTTCGAAACGTAAAGGTACTTCGGAACGGCACCTTTCTGACGAAATAACGGCTCGCTGTTACAATCTTCCATAGACAAATAGCACAGTCTGCTTATAGAAGGCAACAAATATTCTACTCTCTCGTGCTCCCCATGTAAAATACAATGAAAAGAATTTCTTGGAGCTTGTAACGAACATTAATCTAAACTCTTACCAATAGTTTTTGGTCGCGTGAATACTATCAATCTTTCGTCAGAGTTCTTTTGGCGGTTTTGTTAGCGAGTTGTCGTGCTTTGCGTACATCACTGTTCGCGTCGCCGATGGTGAAGAGGCAAAGTTTGCATTTTTTAGCGGCAGCTTCACTTCTTCCGTCTTGAGAGGCAAGCAGGCACAGTCTCTATCACAGTGCTAAAGAGCTGCTGTGTTAGCGTAGTTGCAAGAGTTGAGCACTGCAGTGTTTGCTTTCGCATCCCACTTCTTTTTTTTTTTTTTTTTATCTGGCTCCCTCGCGTCGCATTTCCATAGATATGCGATGCGATGACATTCAATCGAGAATCGCCGGAGGTTCCCCTCGGCCTTCGCTTCCTCCCGTCTCACAGCTCCCGAAACTGCTCCCGAAATGCGTGCTTTAAGCGACTCGAATCTGGAGCGTCTCGCAGACTAACTCGGAGAATTCGGACCGATCACCCGAATCTGTCGTATAAGTGGAGTGGCAGGCTGTCGGAAGAAGCATCCAGAGGAGCCGGAACGACGAACGGGGCCGCAACGAAGCGCGCACGGGTTAGCCGCGAACGCATGCGGACTCGTAAACATGAAATGGGGCAACTTTAAATGGTCGAGGGTAGGGTGGTGAACTTTTCGCACAAAAGGGCAAAGCGGAGTAACTTCGATGCGAACGCTCTCCAACGTGTATTCTCTCGCGTTCCCCGGCGAATGGCTTGGAACGCAAGTGTGCGCTTGCTCGTAAACGCGAAGGAGGGCGTCGTCGATGACCGGTGGTGAGACAACAGTGGAACTGCACCGTGGCGTTTACGAGTGCGAACAAGTGCTTGGACAAACACTTCGTGCTTGGCGAGTTCGTTTCGGTGTGTAGCGGGCACGATAGACTGGCCTCCTTCGGAAATGTCTGTGGCGTTGGAGCGCCGCATGTTTACTTTGGCGACTCAAGCCTCTTCGAGAATCTCTCATGCGTCATTCGACCTTGTTAACCCATCTAATATCTGTAACCTGACGGCTTCTTGCGAATGTATGGTCGTGCGTGTGTTTGTATGTGTGCACGTATATATGCACATGCAAAGTATAAATATTTCGGGGGCTGGGCGGGGTTGGGTGGGGGGGTTGAACCAGTCTGACCACCACCCTGGCTGCGCCGCTGATGTTGGCTAACATTGGATAATGTTAATTATCAGCTATAGCGCCTAGTGCTTGTTAATGTTGGCGAGCACTGGAATGTTGGCTAACATTCAGTGTTCGCTAGTTCGGTCTAATGTTGGCTAGTGCTGAATACAACTGTTTTAATTGGTTAAGGAGTAGCTAGTGGTAATTGAAAGGGTCCGGCAACATTTTCCCAAGTAATCATCTAGTGACCTCACTATCGGAGTTTATTTCCCCACAGATCGATTGCCACAAATTTTTCGAATTCGTCAAATACGAGCGGAGTTAGAGGGATTTGTCGCACTCTTCAAAGGGGTACACAGACAAAAAGTTTTAGCCGTCGTTTTTCTTTTTTTTTTTTACGTAAATTGAAAATCCAAGCCCTCAACAACATAGAAAACGTACTGGTAAGCGCGAGTGCACCCTGCAATTTTAATTACAAAGATCGGCGATCATAGCATTTGCCAAGGGTACCATCTCGGAACCGGCCTCGCGGATCCTCTTGGACAAGAACATCGAGCCACACACTCGTCTGGTTCCCAGCTCACATGGGACAGATCGAGGGAGCCCCGCCCAATCTCAATGAGTCGGCCCACATAGCTGGCGAGGACTAGTAGACCGCGTAGCTTCCGGACGGCGCGGCGCTGAGGTTTTGGAGAATCGGGACCCTCCCACCTCGTATAACGAACTCGCCAAACATTTTTACCTGGGGCGGAGACAGTACCCTACACCACACAGAAAATTAACCAGACCACGGACCCTGACACTCAGGCTACTTCAGGTCGGGGCGTACCCTAACCCCGCGATATTGCACAAGATTTATCCAGAAATACAGCCAACTAATGCATGTTCATTATGCGCGGATATAGCGAATCTAGAACATATGCTCTGGGGGTGCCCCGCTTTAGGCGGCGGCGAAGTCATCACGCCGTCAAAATGGGAGGCTGCTATTACCATCTCCGGACTCGAACAGCTATGGGCAGTCCAACGGGCTCGTGACGCAGCAGATAGACTTGGCCTTTCTGTTCCGACGTGGGAGCGGCCTGCAATGTGCTAGGGCGCGTTCCGAGGGACCAAAATAAAGCTTATTCATCCATACATCCATGTTTTCAAAAGCTAGTTTCGATTCCTGCTGTACCCGGACGTCACGACACGGTATGAGCTTCTCGTCACGTGCTTGCGGAAGATATCGTGTAGGGATGGGCGAATAGTAAATTTTAGGTTCGAAGAGAATTCAGAGCGAATAGTTCGAATAGTAAGGTCGCATATTATTTTAAAAAAATGAGCATTTTTGTCATGAACTAGTCTATATAGCATATAGGAAAGAAGATTACTTTTAAGGGCTCGTTTTTCTTTGTTAGACACAATATTAATGAGAACTAACAGACAGCAATGCCAAGGGAAGTATAGGGGGTGTTATTTGTAGCAATTAGAATATAAATGTGAAGAAAGTAAAGTGGACGAAAAGATAACCTGCCGCCGGCAGGGACCGAACCTGCGACCTTCGAATAACGCGTCCGATGCTCTACCACTGAGCTACGGCGGCGGTCATCTCCCCGTCCACTTTATAGGGTATATATGTGTATTGAAGCTAAGGAGTGTCAGTCAGCACCAGTCGCAGCCATGGCGGCGAGTGTGGAACACTCCTCTTTCTGCCTTTTTTGGCGTCACGTAGCACGTGATCTATTTACGAGCAGGCAGCTGACCAATAATCCCTCGCATACTACCTGAAGGCATCATGTTTGCCAGAACGAGACCCTCGCTATGAATGAAGGAAAGAAGATCACTTTTAAGGGCTCGTTTTTCTTTGTTAGACACAATATTAATGAGAACTAACAGACAGCAATGCCAAGGAAAGTATAGGGGGTGTTATTTTTAGCAATTAGAATATAAATGTGAAGAAAGTAAAGTGGACGAAAAGATAACCTGCCGCCGGCAGGGACCGAACCTGCGACCTTCGAATAACGCGTCCGATGCTCTACCACTGAGCTACGGCGGCGGTCATCTCCCCGTCCACTTTATAGGGTATATATGTGGATTGAAGCTAAGGAGTGTCAGTCAGCACCAGTCGCAGCCATGGCGGCGAGTGTGGAACACTCTTCTTTCTGCCTTTTTTGGCGTCACGTAGCACGTGATCTATTTACGAGCAGGCAGCTGACCAATAATCCCTCGCATACTACCTGAAGGCATCATGTCTGCCAGAACGAGACCCTCGCTATGAATGAAGGAAAGAAGATTACTTTTAAGGGCTCGTTTTTCTTTGTTAGACACAATATTAATGAGAACAGACAGCAATGCCAAGGAAAGTATAGGGGGTGTTATGTGTAGCAATATTGCTACGTTTTGAAATTTGCTATACTCAGCTCATATAAGCCCGTTTAGCAGACTTGCAGAAAGTGTGGCTTCGCGGCGGTGCGAATTTCCCCTGGATGAGTGGTTTCACGGGATTGAGCGTCACGCTGCAGTGAAACCATCTTTTCAGGAGGGTTATATGCAGTAAAATATACCATTCGTTCGTTTGGAATACTCCGAAGTGTCCGAAAATTTAAAATCGTGTCGCGAATTCAAGTACTGTAATATTCTTTCGAATATTCGAAGTGCTCGAGTATTCGCCCATGCCTAATATTGGAACGTTTCCACGGCCGCTCCGCTCCGTGGCTCCGTTGGTGACAAGGAAGCAGGGCTGGGCAGAGATAGTGAAACCTCGGTGATACGAATCTCATGGGACCACCAAAAATATTCGTATCATCCAAAATTCGTATCACCAGAAAGCATGAAAAATTATCATGCGACACAAAAAAAAAAAAGCTGACGTACATTTTCATTTATTGTTTTTCAGGGCCACAGCAACGTCAGGAAGAACTCTGAATGATTGTCAGTTAAGTTTTCAGGTGTCGGCAGTCATACCAGAACTCGTAAATATACGGCCCGTAGGCGTGTCTTTGATTAATGAACGAGGTGCGTTGTGACCAGCGACAGTAGTAGCCCCGTCCGAATTCTAGCATGCTTTTTCGCATGACACAGGAGTACTGTGGCGAGAGTGACGGAAGAAGTGCTTTGACGAGATAGATCAAGGCCACAAAATTTCAGAACCATGGTCCTTATGCTTTTGTGATCGCGGAGGTGTTGGGGATGTTTTTGGGAGATTTACGGTCGTGCCTACACAAGTGCGACCTCAAGAGTCGCGCATATTGACGTTGTGAGGCCTGACTCCTTCGCCAAGACCGTCCTCGCCTTCTTTCGGTCCTGGTCCTCCTTTCATAGGACTTCTGGTGCACGAGGCAGGCACGTGTTCACACAGTACATCGACAGGAGCCCACGTCGATGCGTTAGAAAAAAAAAAGCAGGGCGCCAATGCCTTCTGTAATGTAAACGCGAACGCACACGGATGCACACTAGAGCTTGAAAGATTGGCGCACACAATGCCGGAGGCCGTGACGCGTCTCTGAAGGTTTTCTGACCGCGAGAGCGGTATTTTTCTTACAACGTGATTCTGAGGATTTGGCGGTGCTTGCGCTTGCGTTCCCGTGCTCGCACGTGCTTGGTGCGTCTTCCGCGACAGCGCGGACACATCACCTCTTCATACCTGAGCGGTAGGGTACATTCGTCTGAAATGTCGCGGGGTAAAAATTGGTTCGCAACAACCATACTCCATTACACTGCAGGCCAATGGGCCTTGACCGGGACCAACGAAAAATTCGTATCACCCCGAAATTCGTATGAGCTGTGATCGTATCACCGAGGTTTCACTGTACTCAGAAAAGTATTCCGGAATACAGATATCGAAATACATGAACTGGAAGCCTAAAATACAGATACTGGGATACATTTGCTATTAACGTAACGGGATATTTCGGAGATACTTTTGCAATAAGACGAAAAAAGTATTCCGGAATACAGTTACAGCGATACAGATACTGGAATACTTTTTTTATTTGAAGGATGCTCATACTACGCAAAGACACTTATTAGTGAGCATAATGTTGTAATTAAAGTTACAGTGCATCGAAACGTTCAGTTCATTTATTTATTTATTACAGTACCCTCAGCGCCATTAAGACATTGCAGGGGAGGGGTGGACAAAGTACATAATTAGCAATAATGGCATAATTACAAGTATCAATTGCAATAAAAATACACTATTTCACAGCAACAGTGAGAAGGATTCGACACCGAAATCGACATACTTGGCGAACAAACTAAGCTATGCTAGAAATAGCACACTTTAAGCAAATCACTCGAATCACTAATGAACACCAGTGAATTGAGAAAAAGTATGCATTTACATTGCACATAAGATCTGCTTCGCTGAGAAGGTTGCTGTGTGAGCATCTCAAATAGGCTGTCTTCTATTAGCGTCGGTTCAGCCTCAGCACAAGACTCACGAAAGAAAAAAATTGTCTACCTCTGAAGGCTAGCACAAATTCGTGTTATAGTGAATAAATGTCGCCTTCATAGCCGGATTGCCCTGCAGCGTGGCAATATCTCTTCTCGGGTTATCTAGATACCGGAACGCTTCCGCCCTCACTTGGGTTGTTCTGACTGTTCAGAATCCGAAGTCGGTCCCCATCTTCGGAATCCTAAGCCGTCTGACCCTGTCCGCTTCAATGAAGCTGTCACCACCACCGACGCTACCAGCACCCATTTCAGAAAGCCGCAACAGGTGAAGTCGGCTCCGGCGGTGGGGGAGCCTGCTACCACAAAAGACCGTTTCAGGCATGTAATCAATTAGAAACGCACGCTGACATTGGAGAGGTGGCTGAAAGCGCGTCAAAGATAGCCATCTTCTAGTCCCTTCCGCCGCGACTACGGGAACTGTTTTTGGAAGTGCCGCCGCTTTGAGAACTGAATGCACGCCAAGCATTGCAAAGCCTGTTCCAAGGCGGTATCCGCGCGGGGGGTCGCGAAGTAATAGCTTGCCACCTGAAAAAAAATTAGGCGTGCTGCACTGACCTTGAGAGACAGCGACTTTCGTCGGCAGAGGCCGACAACACCGCCCCCGCGATTCTGCCGTCTGCGGCGTCACGCGCGTTACCACATTGACCATTCTGTGCTTGAGCGGAAACCATCGCCGCCTTATCTGTCGGCGACCGGCGGCGCGCCTTTGCTTGTCCTGGCACAAAAAAACGCCATTCCCCCATTGGAAACACGCCTCAACTGATTTCCGACACAAAAAAAGCGATGTAACGAGATACCTGTGTCCAGCATAGTATCGCGATACAGGCGATACATCTTAAATGTATTTCACTGCTGAGATACAAATACATTTTCAAATGTATCTCGATACAGAAATACAGATACTCAAAAGTATCTCTGAAATACTATCGCGATACTCTTGTATCGCGATACTGCCCAGCCCTGCAAGGAAGAAGGGAGCATTACGTCACGCAGTGAGCCTTAGTAAGCGAACACCCCGTGAATCTAGCTGTGTCGGCCCAACACGTGACTTTCTCCGTCAAGATCATGCAATAAATGAGACTTGCCCAGACTTCGGGGCTTGGTGCCCGGTAGTTTTTTTTATCGAAGCGTGCTTGTTCGGCGCAGTTCGGCCGGCTCACGAAGGAGGTTCAGAAACAGTACTTAACCGCGAGTGCTAAAACCTACCGCGCGCTCTGACGTTCTGATGACGTGTTGGACCGACACAGTAGACTCCAATGGCATTGCGCAATGCTCCCTCCTAACCTTTTCCTTCCATGCTTGGCGACGCGAAAGCGGCCATTTTGAATGTTTTGGTACCTGACGTCATCACAACTATACCATACTGGTGCGTGAAGTCACCAGAATTGATACTGTAGTCAGAGAGTTAGTATAGACTCTAGAGGGAAAGCTCCCTATAGGGCCCATGCATTAGAATCTCTGACCACAAGGGCGCCGCCATTACTGTACCATGCGAGCGTTACCAGCCCCTTAGACGCATCCTAGACTTGGCGGTAGTTAGGTTTTCATCGTAATTAATGAAAGTGAGCTCTACTTGTAAGTACGTGTCAACAGAAAGCGCACAAGACGACGCATTGCGACACACGACTCAGTCAAAGGACGCGCAAGCAGCCGCTATCTCGAACTTAAGTGGATATGATGGCGCCATCTAGCAAAAGTGCCTGCAAACGCGTCCTCCTTAGCCGCGAGTTCCGTGCACAGTAAATTTCCTAAATGGCCTTGAAACTTTCTTAGAAATCTTTCAAATAAACGTTAAACACTATGTTGCTAATTTATCAAAGTTCCCGCGTTTGTATTGCCAGTGTTACCCACATTGAATAGCACTACTTTTAGCCGATTTGTAAATAAATTGTCATCATCAGCCTGTCTACGCCCACTGCAGGGCAAAGGCCTCTCCCATGTTCCGCCAATCAACCCGGTCCTGTGCTTTCTGTTGCCACGTTATACCTACAAACTTCTTAATCTCATCTACCCACCTAATTTTCTGTCTTCCCCTTACGCGTTTGCCCTCTCTTGGAATCCAGTCAGTTACCCTTAATGACCACCGGTTATCCTGCCGACGTGCTACGTGCCCGGCCCATATCCATTTCTTCTTCTTGATTTCAACTATGATATCCTTAACCCCCGTTTGTTCCCTGACCCACTCTGCTCTCTTCCTGTCTCTTAAGGTTACACCTATCATTTTCCTTTCCATCGCTCGCTGCGTCGTCCTCAATTTAAGTTGAACCCTCTTTGTAAGTCTCCAGGTTTCTGCTCCGTAGGTAAGTACCGGTAAGATGCAGCTGTTATATACCTTCCTCTTGAGAGATAGTGGTAGACTACCATTCATGATTTGATAATGCTTGCCGAATGAGCCCCATCCCATCCTTATTCTTCTAGTTATTTCACTCTCATGGTTCGGCTCCGCGGTTACTACCTGTCCTAAGTAGACGTACTCCTTTACAACTTCCAGCGTCTCGCCACCTATCGCGAAGCGCTGTTCTCTGCCAAGATTGTTCCACATTACTTTAGTTTTATGCATATTAATTTTCAGACCTACTCTTCTACTTTCCGTATCCAGTTCAGTAATCATGAGCTGTAATTCGTCTCCCGCGTTACTCATCAATGCAATGTCATCAGCGAAGCGCAGGTTACTGAGATATTCTCCATTAACTCTTATCCCTAATTCTTCCCAATCTAGGGCCCTGAAAACCTCCTGTAAACACGCGGTGAATAGCACTGGAGAGATCGTGTCTCCCTGTCGTACGCCCTTCTTTATTGGGATTCTGTCGCTTTCTTATGAAGGACTATAGTGGCTGTGGATGCGCTGTAGATTTCTTCCATTATGTTTATATAGGCTTCGTCGATGCCCTGATTCCGCAGTGCTTGCATGACTGCTGATGTCTCCACCGAATCAAATGCCTTCTCGTAATCTATGAAGGCTATGTATAGGGGGTGGTTGTATTCCGCGCATTTCTCTATCACCTGATTGATAGTATGAATATGGTCTATTGTTGAGAAGCCTGTACGAAATCCTGCCTGGTCCCTTGGTTGATTAAACTCTAATGTCGTATTAATTCTGTTAGCAATTACTTTTGTGAATAGCTTGTAGACAACGGACAGTAAGCTGATGGGCGAATATCAAATTTTTCGAATACGAATCGAATACGAATATCCACCTTCGAATCGAATATCGAATATCAAAGGAAAAATGCCTCCACAGGAACAATATTTTATTTAACATGTAGCTATTTGAAAAGAAAAAAACATTAACAGCCTGACTGGCAACACAACATACACTGCTATCTCCAGAACACAATGTCCAGGCTAGCACGATGCACATCACAACACAAGCAAATATCACGGCACAATGAAAGTAATGACTAGATGTTATCATGAAGAAATATGAGTTGCTCCACATGATCAGGCAGCAGGCCCTCTCTTCTAACAGAGACAACCCCCCCCCCCCTGCCACTGAAAAGGCACGCTCGCTTGGAACAGAAGTGGCTGGTATAGGGAGGTATATGGGGCAAAGCTTCGCCAGACTGTGGTATCTGAAGGTGCCTACAGTCCGCCACCAGTCACATGGGTCACTGTCTTTCTTCAGAAGTGGTCCCGTATAGTGAACGAGTGGTAGTGCGGCACGTTACGGCCGCATAATATTGAAAATGTACTGTTACATGATCGCCAACAGCGCTGCACGTCGGAGATGCACCAGCAATAAATCATACGTATTCGGGCGCTCGTCGCAGGCAGATATCGTGCCTCCGTGCACTTACGATGTTTATCGCTCCTCTCGGCAACGTTTTTAGCGATACGAACGCAGCAGAAATGTGGAAGACGAGTTATTTTATGCATGGTAATCGAATCGCGTATTCGAATTTTTCGAATATTCGAGGTTTTCGAAATTCGAAACTTTTCGAATACACGATTTTCGAATCGAAAACGAATATTTCGAATGTAATATTCGACGAATATTCGAAACTTTCGAATATTCGCACACCCCTAAAATAAATGCAAAGGCAACAATCCCAAAGGTACAGCGATGGCGGTGTTCTTGTGGTCGGTGCTCTTTCGGCTCAGGTTTTCCTCTAGAGTCTGTACTAACTCTGACTATAGCCTGACGTAATGCTGATGTCGATGTCAGTAGGTGCGCCATTCGAAAAATTTACGTTAATGTCAAAATAAAATGGCTTATCAGCATTTACTCAGCTTTACACTTGCTCCGGGCCGTCTCTGTGTAGGCTACGGGAGATTTGTATGGCGGAGTAAAGTCGGCTTCGAAAATTGGGGTCAGTACCGCTTTCAGCGCTTTCTCTCTCCTCTTGTACCGCGACTGCACTGAAAGTTACACAGGGACGGATGACAAAGGAGCAACAAGTTACGTCAGCCCGTGCCGTGACCTTGAGCACTTTGTCATCTTTTGTTTTTTCTTTGAGCGCGTCGGCTCACTTTCGATGTCCTCACTGTATACCTACTAGAGTCGGTATACTGTGTCATACTAGCACACTAGAGCGCGGCTGCGGCACGTTGGCGTCACTCCGTGGCGGCCACGATAGCTATGTGGCATAATAATGCTCAAATCAACCAATGGCCGTGTCCTCCCCTCCGATGACGTAGTCGGGCCCGTCGATGTCGTAATTTGCCGAGAGAAGAGCGAACGATTTCTGGCAGTCCTTGAAACGAAACAGTAAGTTCCCTGTCGCGTGCAGCACCATAATTATTGGCTCACATGTTCACAGGAGCCTCTACTACCGATAGGCAGCGTGTTCTGGTCATGTTTAAAAAGTGTTGCAGGGCCCCTTTAAGGATAATGTTTATTCATTTTTGGCGTGGGCTTGCAAATTTCGGTTCGTGGTAACTAATGTTGGCTATCGCTGGCTTTCAGCTACTAGGCTAGTGCTTGCTAGTGTTTACTAACAGTTGTCTATACCACTGCATAGCGTTGCCTAACTATAGTGCCTAGAATACACTAGGTACTATAGCCTAACGATCACTGTTGGCGAGCACTGCGTAATGTTCGTCAGCTGCCATATAGTGTTTCCTAATGTTCCCTATCCGCTCTTATAATCATGTAGAAAAGAATATATATAAACTCCGATTACTCTGTCACTTATTCGCAATGCCCATAGACTGTCATGCCACCAAGAGGGTGTTAGGAGAGCCCCCGGGAGGAGGGTTAGCAGACGGCAAACTGGCGGCACTGGCAGCTGCTGCCTTGTTCGGCTGTGTTAGCCTGATTGTCAACGCGCCGCAAAAAAAGAAACACAACGATTCTGCAAGTTCCGCGAATAAATGGACAAACCAGGCCAACGTTGACAGGATAAATCTGATTATTTCTTGCGAGACGCGAAGCTTTCGTTAAAATACGTGGTGAAGCACCCGGGGCAAGTCGCGCTGCTAATGATGGCCCATACAGCGTACTCATTTCAGCTCCGCGAGGTTTTCTGTAGCCACGTATGTTAGTGAAACGTTATCTGACCTTTTCTGTTGAAACTTGCGCTGTTTTGCTTGTATATATCCGTCGGTGCTTTTGTAGTGCGTGCAACCCATAACACTGTACGCGGGGAGTCGCGTGAACTCGCGATGTCCTCTTTTTAAGTGAGAATTATCAAGGCTTTCGGGATCAGTAGGTGATATTTGAAAATAAGACCTTTTATCTTTTGACAGGAAAGCGCTATTATCAGTCGTGTGAGCGACCATTCAGTCATACGGGGCTGCGTCGCGGGATCAATGCTGTCCCCAGCAGCCGCATTCCGATGGAGATTAAACCTGATTGACCGATGGAATTCGTTTATATCCACGTTAATAGACCCCAGCTAGGCAAATTTGATCGGTAATGTCGCTCTTTACGTCGTCCTTCATTACCGGTGTGTTGGTTTAAGGCATTCGCTCCCACAGTCGGCGCTACACCAGCCGCCACGCAGAAGGTCAAAGCGTCGGTGGTACAGTAGTGACAAAATGAAAACAAAATTAGATACAGATATTAGGAAACGCATGATTCAATTATACAGAGGATAACAGTGGACAAATTCACCATTCTTCGAATTATACCACTTATCCACTGAACATGAAACGCTTCGTGGCCGCAGAAAAATTGTGTGCTGCTTTTATATCAGTCGGTATGACATTCCAAATGAGAGCGCCGTGAAATTCTATAAGCATTCGGCCGTAGGCATTTCTTTCAACAGCTAAACTGAAACAGTTGTTCGCTGCAGCTCTTGTACAGCGCCCAGGTAACGTAAAGGTGCTTAAAGAGCATTACGAATAGTCTAGCGTTGCTCAACCCGCGGTAATGCGCCACCGAACGCTGTGATATTCACGTCAGCGTGCCGGAGCGTGCATCGGACCATTATGAAACTGGAGTCTGCGTTTGAATGCGAGTGCCGACGTTATGTCGGACAATACAGTCACCTCATGACATTTGGGTCAGTCAGATAATGTGCCATAGCCAGCTCCTTGATGACTGCTTCGCATAACATCGATTGCCACAGTGGGTGGGATCTGCCGGAATTTTTCGTCATATAAGACCGAAGAGCACTTAAAACAACATCGCTACCTGGATTTGATTTACAAAAATAAATTTTGACCCGTTGAAATTCAGAACGAAACATTTTACTACATCCAGGGTTCTATACATAACTAGTTTTGGGTTTAAAATTTTGAAACGAGGCTATGGCTATCTTCATGAATAAAAGGGAAAAAAACCTAGAACGAAGAGAGTTGTCAGGCGCAGGGCTATGACTGATTCTTTGTATTATGAATGCAAGCGTTGGAATGCAAGCGGTATTGGTGTTTTCATTTACCTTGTTGGGGTCGGCTGTTTTAGCAACACGCCCCGCGCTTATACTGTTGGAAAAGCCAACTCCAACATTGTCCAAGCTGCTCGAGCGCAACACTAAACCTGTAGCTATCGCTTTGAAAGTTTCTCTCTTCGGACGAAACTGCTATCGTTTTTTCCCGCTTGGGACCATATATAAATAGCCAACCGTAAAATTACACCATTTCCCGCTAAAGGGGACCATGAGGCGATGCGAAGCCGGAGCACTTGCACGATCGCGTTCCGTTGGCGTTCTTTGGGCATGCTACCGACCTCGCGTCGTGGAACGCGAAGAGGAACGCTACGCGCGTCTTGTCTTCCCTCTAGCCTGGCCGTTAATTCTCACAGGGCCAGCGGGGAGCGCGGTCGGCAGGCGTGCGAGAGGGGGGCAGCGTAGGAGAGGAGAGAGAGGGAACGCGCATGCGCTGGTGGTCATGCGCAGGAGAGAATTTCGGCATGTCTAGCCCGCGTTTCAGAGGAAGAGTGGAAAGGGGGAGGGGAGAGGGAAAGTGGAGAGGGTATGCGCATGCGCAGTAAGGGTAGTCACGCCACCACCACCACCGAATTGAACTCCGCCATAAGATACTTCGCATCTAAAAGTTTACGGACCACGCGAGTGCGTGCTAAACTGCCTGTGCGCGCCACATAGCGGTGCGGCATCTACCGTCGACCGCAGCACTGCCGGAAATGGGTGTTCTTGTTATTCACTGGTCAACGCAAAGCACTCATCTGCAGTATGGCCGTGACGCTTGTACTTTATTAGCAAAATTACAGCAATCACGGCATGCCACAAGTGGTGTGTCGTTGGGTTGATATCAATTTGTGCGAATGATAGCGATTGATCACAATTATACTGATATACTGCTCTCGAGACGGAAACACGTAGCCACGGCCGCCGAAGAGCGCGTTGCGTTAGAAAAGAGGAAATATTTGTGCCAGCTTAGAAACTAGACAGGCCATGAATTAAGGGAGGAACGCGTCTTGGGCGCAGCGCTGCCGTCGATTGCCGCTGACGTAGCGGAAATCTCGCTAAGAGGCTGTTGGCCACGCGCTCTCCTGGTCCGTAAATTTTTGCGATTGAATGTGCACATATACATGGGTTGCCGAAGCGTAACAGATCGTTTGACAATGTTCATGTTTTTCAGTTAGCATTGTTCCTTACGTTAATAGAATTCGTCAACGTCTTGAACCGCTTAACGCGTTACCCATATCGATGCGTTGTACTGCAAATTGTCTCGAAGCGGGCATACTTAATCGCCCGCTTGCATCATAGAAGTGCGGCTACTTTTCGGCGCACGAGATCGTTCAGTGGCTTGTTCGACCCGGGCGGGGCACCGGCCGCTACCTCCATGCTTTACTGGGTTCCTTTCAAAGTCGTCAATCACTTTGGCGGCGTCTTTGGGCGTAGCCTGCAGTTGAGTTAAAACAAAAGCATTTGATAACCGTATATTCGATGAACATCTCGTTTGCTTCACGTTATACCAGTACATATAAAAAAGCAAACACTTGCAGATAAACTGACGGTAGGCTAGCGTGATCCTTATAAGGTATTTGTACTATACTTAACAAAGGAGCAGAGGACAGAATAGAAAGTGGCGAAAATGCTTGAGGCCCGTGTACTTAGATTTAGGTGCGCGTTAAATAGGGACTGTCTACAGCCCTTCATCGCCTTTCTTCATTGTGTCGAAATAGAGAGCATACCGTCTGAAATGTCCATGCTTGCAGCGGTTTCTCTGGAAAGCGAGAACTTTTTAAAGCAAAATTTTTCGATCTACGTTTTGTCATCGTCAATTGGTGTAGGGACGCCCGCAACACTAGTTACTGCGCGCGATGACAATCATTGTGCCGGTGAAACTGGAAAACTGGAACCACATGGAGTTTTTGCAGGCTTCATTAGGTTTTGTTTCATAGTAAAACGATTACCGGAATGGTCGTTTAGAGCTCGCAGATTGTCAAATAAAGTATTATTGCCACAATCTCTCCAGCTTTGTTTAGCCTGAAAAACCACCGCAGTCGAGCAGAAAACTGTTCCAGCAACACTGGCACGCCGGCGTTGTGAAACGAACTGTATTGCATGGTTCCACTCATACCAAACGTGCTACTAAAACGAACATGAGACGTGCTCGACAGAAGAGAAGGTCCTTGCTGTTTTTCGGTTATGTTCAGGTGTTCTGTATTGCATATGCGACATGGCAGCCAACCCAGACACCATGCTCGCGTGGCTCGTGTTTCTCCGCCGTAGGCAGGCAGGTGAACGCGTCGCCGGCAGTGCCAGCGGGCCAGCGGGCCAGCGGGTGCCTCTTTTGAACGCGTGAGGAAGAAAGCAAAAATTACTCTCTGACGCACAGGAAAGCTGCCAAAAGTGTATAAAAGGCAATTTTAAGGTATACTTATTTCTTTTCAAGCAAAACAAGTCTACCTGCGAGAGTTTTTTGCTCCTACCAATTGCTTGAACCACATCGCTGTTGGTTGACGCTAGCGGTCATACTTTCGCGACTTTCAGAGCCGAATAAAAAAAATACAATTCTTTTTTATTGGACAAAAGCATGCACGTTGCCGCCGATGTGACAAACAATCTTCTCATTTTCACCACAATCAAAAAATTTTTCTGATCGTTAGACAGTCCCTTTAAAGGACCACAGGTGGTCGAAATTTGCGGAGTCCTTCACTACGGCGTCTCTCATAATCACGTCGTGGTTTCGGGACGTGAAACCCTAGCAGTTATTATGACAAAATAGAAAGTATTTTGGACTTCAACTGACTTTAGTGGCACAAATTGGGGACCGCGTGCGACAAAAACAAGTAACGTCTAGCGCATGCCTCTCATTATTCATCATTTGCGTATGTGTGTACCGCAGTGATTCCACTCCTGTGCCAATTGCACCAAATGGTGTTTGCGCACCGTTCTTATAAAATCGACTTAAATTGCTCTAAACTGCGTCAAAACGAGTCTCGGACGTCACATAACGGGCGTAATCCAGCTATGCCGTGCATTTTTGGTAACCATACCGTCACCGCCCGAAATCATCGTTTCTCTCTAGCTGCTCGACGCTAGATAACGGGATCGCGAAAGCATTAACTGCGATCGATAGAAAAACCTTCCTTTCGTGTCGGATAAATACGCAGTCTGTTCGATGTTTCGGGTGGCTGCACTGCACAGAACTGGCAGCCCTTTCGTTCAGCGTTGCCAAAATCTCCGTAGCCGCACTACCCAGAGAGAGAGGGAGGACGGCGTTAGAGAGGGTTTGCTTGCCAAGGCTAGCTGAGTGCATTTTATTGCGAAAATTCACCATCGCGGCCGGTCACTGTACTGTCCCATAGATACTATGAAGTCCTACTGCGATAAGACCGCAATGCGGCCCGAGCGCTGTACGCAGCAGGTGCGAGGTTGCGCGCCGTCGTCTCGCGCGCGGGCAGGTGAGCATGCCCTGCCCTGCCGCCTGCGTCACTTCGCGCGGTTAAGCCAACGCGCCCTCTCTGTCCTACAGTCTGCGGCGAATGCAGAGGCTGAGATAGGTGTTCGCTTCGTGTGCGCTGTCTTCCCGCACGCCTATTCTTGGAGGATGCGTAATCTGAAACTTTTGGAGACGCGTTGACACTGAAAGGCAACACGATGCGTCTTCTCACCTCTGTTTGGCGCTTGTATTGCGATAGCAATTATATAGACGCTCTCGGCGGATTTTCTCCATCGCCGTCATGTCCCGTATATATATATATATATATATATATATATATATATATATATATATAAGGCACAAAGGAAGATACAGCGAAAGAAAAAAATTCCGAAGCACCCAACCGAGGATTCGAACCAGCGACCCCTCGTTCCCCAGTGCTCTGCGTTAGAAAACTCAGCCACGCGCCATGCATGCGCCGGCGAAATAACGGCGAGCTATTTATACACCATTTAGCGCAGGTAGAACGCAGATCTCTGAGGTGCTTGAGCCCTCACAGCTATCAGCGTCTTAATATTTAATGTTTCAACACTTCACCTATACCTGACAGGCCCCTATAGACAATTTTCCGCAGTGGCGCACGGGCGCGGCCATGTTTGATCATGTGATCGTAACTGGCCTTCCCCCAGACAATACATTGGGCCAGCGAAGCGACCGTTACTTGCAGCAGGCCTGGTGTAAGCAAGTCACATGCTTGCGCGGCAAAACATGGTTCTACATGTAATTGCCTGAAAGTTGGTAACGTTGAGACATTTGCGTTTGTTTGGTACGTACTACGCCACAGCAATATGTGATATGTTTATTTTACTTCGAATTTATTGCGTATGCCTTTAATTATTGTATTAGCAACCGCCAGTAGCTGGGGTACAAGAAAACATGGCAGCACCCATGCAGACGCCATCGCCCGCTTTGATCCGAACTCGCGATTGCGATTTACCCACTGTCCTGACAGCAATAAATAAATGGCGAAATCGGCTATCGCTTTGTGTCATCTCACGCTGAGGATAAAGCATCAGGCATGTTCTCTCTTTGTTATTGGGAACAGCCGATTCAGCCGCGCCTGCTAAGCCTTGTCTCCGAGAATTTGACAATGAATCTTGGAAACTGCAAAATACCGACGAGTGCCTTGCTCTCGAAGCTTCAGGACGCAAATGTAAAGCAAACAAAAG
Organism: Rhipicephalus sanguineus; assembly: GCF_013339695.2. Taxonomy (NCBI): domain Eukaryota; kingdom Metazoa; phylum Arthropoda; class Arachnida; order Ixodida; family Ixodidae; genus Rhipicephalus; species Rhipicephalus sanguineus. Next base: position 207,305,173 of record NC_051176.1, on the reverse strand, counting down.
CGTAGGTTTCGAACTTACGGGTCACATAGTGCACGATGACGACGTGATAAATTCGAGGTGGAAGGAAACCGTGTCTACAGGTGCCGCCATGCTGACTTTTTTCCGGCGCTGCCCTCGCTCGCTTTTACTTGCCCAACGCGTGTGCGCAGAGGCTACGGGGACGCCGAGCAGACGACGCGGCGCGGATGGAGTCATATTGAGAAGCGCTGCCAAAGGCCACAGCCACGGCACGGGGAAGGCCATGGTGCGGTGGCACCATCTAGTTTTGATATATGCACCTGCGCACTACGAGAGCTGCAACTCCGTGTCATTGTTTGATGAAATAAAGATGTTAGGTGGAAACAGGCGCGCTGTGGCGCGTCATATTTTGTAGGCCTTAAAGTGCGATAGCAGTTACAAAGATGCACTTGGCAAAAATTTGTCGCCGCCGTCGCCGTGATGTTCCCTACAAGTCCAAGTGCAATAATATCCCCGCGCACAGTACACTACGAGTTAAAAGAAATATATGCGAGAATGAGCCGAGAAGGACGGTGATTTCATGCGCGCACCCGCCGGTTTTCCTAACAGGGGAGAGAGGTACCCGGATGGCGGCAAAAATCTGCCGTTACCGTGATGTTCCCTACAAGTCCAAGTGCAATACAATAATATCCCCGCGCGCGGTACACTGTGGGTGAAAGGAAAGAAATGCGAGAATTAACCGTAAAGGATGGTGATTTTTAAAAGCGTGCGCACTTGAGCTTGTTGGTGCGTACCCATAATAAAAAACAACGCGAAACCTGTTTGGCCTTTCTCGTCTTCGTTGTATCGCGCTGTTTTCTACTATGATGATGATTTCACGCGCGCACCCGCCGGTTTTCCTAGAAGGGGAGAGAGGTACCCGGACCTGGCGCTTGGTTGTGTCTGAGTGCTCATCTCGAGACTGTGGCCTTATCCATCTTTCCGCACGGAAGTGGGCAAGAGGGCTTTTTTGGGGGGGGGGAAGGGGGGGGGTTAGAGAGAGAGAAGTGATCTACAGGTGAGCGCGCTTCTCCTCCTTTAGTGAGCCGGTGGCCGAACCGTTCATGCCCCGCGCGGCGACGGTCGTAATAGCAGCTGAGCGCATAGGTGGTCAACATGTAATACGCGACGGGTACGAAGCCCGAACGAACTGAGGTGGCTCGTCACTTCGTATGCGCGGTCTTTTTACACGCCTAGTGTCGGTGGTTGCGTAATCTGAAACCATGACACACACGCTGAAGCGAGGTGCCAACGCGGTGCGTTTGCTCACCGCTGTCTATACTCTGTTCCCTACGCCACCGCCAGCCCTCGTTCTCAAGCGAGCGCTCGCGGTATTGAATAAGATTAGTTCTGGTTTTTTCCGAGTGCGCGTGACATCTTGCTTGTTAATGTAATTAATAAACGTATGTTTACTGCATTATATACGGCCGCTAAAACTACGAAGCTTTCTTTGTGTAGTTATCTGATGCATTCCTGTCTTTATCAATGTTCTGCGTTTTGGAAGAAACTCTTACTCATTTCCATCTAGCGGAATGATAAGACTAGCGTTAATGATAAGACTAAAGCACGTGTCATTATTTGATGAGATTAAGGTACTAGGTATAGAGGCAGGGACACTGTGACATGTGAGCGTTTGGAAGCCCTTTAATGCAAAGCATTCTTAGCGAGTTCATCTTCCTTTCTGTAACGACTATCTGGTAATTACGAAAGGCAGGATAGACAACCACGCATTTGTAGCACGAAGCCACAAGGAAATAGTAATTATCTGACCGTCTTCGAGGGCTGAGCGCCAAGATGTTTCACTCTAAACACGTTGGCCGACCGTAATGGTAGTCTAAAATGTGCTCCTGAAATATGTTTAGGCAGCGCGAATCACATTTCTGAACGTCGACGTCTCAACGAGAACGTAAAATTCTCAAAAGCAGCACAGCTTAAAGCAGCAGTTCACTGAAGACAATCGACACACGTGCCAATGCACGCTGTAGTGCATTGTGTGTGGCACGTTATATAAGGCAAACGAAAGCATGCTCTCGCGTCACATGTAACACTGACTGACTTTCTTGCTGCGTAGCGCAACCTACTGTGACTTCCATTTTCGGCTGTGTCGCCTTTATATCTGAGTTCAGGTCAATTTAATTTATAATATATATATATATATATATATATATATATATATATATATATATATATATATATATATATATATATATATATATATATATATATATATATATATGTATATATGCATATATCACGGAGCCATCGAGCATCCACGAGAAGTTTGGCGCTGAATGTAAGGGCGCAAAATTAGAGACCTTTCTGAACGAATTACTTTCGAGAACGTAATTCTATTTAGCCCGTTCTTTTCTGTACGAATGCGATATTTCCCGCGCTAATCGTGAAGACCTGCCGCCAGCAACCTACGACAATGCGTCTGTTGTCTCTCGCCTTCTCCTTTCTGTCTTGCTCGACCTTGTTACAAGAAGAAAAAGCCTCTGGCTAGGCTCAAACTAGCGAGTAGTGCGATACCATTGATAGGGCTGGCTGCTTGCCAAATGGGCTTTGGTCACTTTGCAACCAACTCTGGCGGCACGCCACTCTCCTTCGCTTTCTTAACGGAACTGCTGCGGCGCGCGCGCCGATCAGTGTAGCGAGCCGAGTTTTATGTGTGGCTTTCACGAATAATTGCCTTTGACCTTGTATTCAGCAATACGAACCGTTGACTCGCAAGGATCTCTCAACAAAGGCGTCTTCTGCTTCATTACAGAAGTATCTTCAATAAGAGATAAATAGTAATGTAGAAGTAACACTGAAAAAAAAAATAATATTACGAGTTTAGTTATTAACAGGCGCGCAGTTTTTTCTCAATTATTAAAGTGTTCAGTTTGAAAACATTACCACTGTGCACTGCAGTTTCTTTACTTTGAGATTTTGATAATCATTTGTGGTGTTTTACTCTCCCGAAATGCAGAAGTAAGACCGTAGGTCCTGTAGCCAAAGTCTTAAGTTCTGGCCTGATTATTCTACGGTGCCCGACAATTGTGTTCGTGTCCTGTGTCCGCAATATCGAGCCCTCTTCGCACTTTTCGTCACAACGTAAACTAGCTTCGTAGAGTTGTTAGCCTTGCGAAGCCCGTGTGCGATAATATTGTTGGTTTTAAAGGATGGACTGAATGGAATAAACACATGAAGAAGAAATTGCACAATAATCATCCGCGAGCTCGTTGCTAGCGTTGCTAGCGGTAACAGTGGCGTCGTTTGGAGATATTTTCTGAATATTTATCGAGTCGAGAATGAAATTTTACTGCCAACCCGTTAATATATTCACGCGCTTAAGTTCAAAAATAAAAGTTTGAATTTGTTAATCCGTCGTAATGTGATGCATAGTGTTATAGTGCACACGAACGCTTTCACAATGTGCCCGTTGCATGATGAGATGCGCCGTGTTGCGGCAGTGCACAGCTGATTTTCAGATTTTCAGCGTGTTGAAAATATAAGTGATTAGCCACTCGAGCCGGGTTTCTTTGCAAAGCGTAGCCTTTATTGTCCGCCGTTTTTAAGCCCCGTCATGGAGTGTTTGCCTTCGAGATATCGTCCACGCGAGAAAACACGGACGATGGGCGTATTGAAGTGATTAAAACTGCCGAGCTTGCTCGCGCGATCACTCGGATAAAGGGGCTGATGACATCGCTCGTTTAAACAAATCGTGGAACATGAATCTGGATGTCCTCTTATGTTTACTGCACCGCAGTGAAAAAGTGAATCTCATTGTAATGATCCGTAAAGATTTTTCTCCTTGAATCCTACAGAAAGCGTGAGAGTTGTGTGAGGGGTAGGGGTCGTATCAATGCAGACAGCACTCATGCTGTCAGCTGATAGACTAATGCAGCCTCATAAAGACGAATTACGAAGTTCTTTGCAGAAAGATATAAGCGCCTGTGTGTGTCCCCTCCTTCCTGTCCCGTCTTGATAAATCGGCGCTCAACACTTAAGATATGTCGTGCCAACAAGGCCATAAGTCGGCCCTTGCATAATGTGGAGTATTATATCGGCCTTTCAGAGATTTCCATGCATAATACGCGTGGATAATTTTTCTGCAGATAAACGACGTCAGTCCGTTGCAACACGTGTGCGAGTGTCCTTGTGAGATTTCGGCATATTCATCCGCGTGGCTGTTCCGGTTATTCGCGTTAAAAATACATCCTCGGCATTTTGATACTACACCCTGCTGGTCTGTGTGCCAGCGTAGTATTTGTCGCGGCAATGACATACGAAAAAAAAAAGGATGCCTTAATATTCATCGACATGGTCAGTGATAGCGCTTCTGAATTTTCATCGACCGGACGAGAAGCTTATTTGCGATAGGATTGTTGGTTTTAAAGGATGGATTGAATGGAGTAAGCACATGAAGAAATTGCCCAATAATTATTCAATCCACAGATGAATACGACCGTTTGTTTTTTTTTTTTCGCTGGTATCTACATGACGTAGTGCAGCCTTGCGGTGTATACGTTATCAGTTTTATCTACGAATTGCGTCAGGTATAAATGCAGGCCGCCAGTACAGGGAACATTTAAGCGTGAACAGCGTACACAAAAACAAAAACCGAAGGTGAGAGATCGAGGAAAGAAAACAAACGAGCTATATTAACAAATCCACTGTGAAAATAAGTGCTATGGACAGCAGTATTATATGCCATTGAAACGATTTCGACTAAGGTGCATAACATACGAGTCACGTCTGCATAGCGTTTACAGGTTTGGAAAATCGACGAACCCAGCCTTGCAGAACGCGTACACAAGACGAGAAAATTTGATGAGCACACACGCTGGGACTAGCAACAGTTTAATGAAACAGCAGCTACTCGAAAGGAAAACCAAGAACGCACTTGCGCCGTATATGATACAGTGGAGATAGGAGTGCTGCGCATGAGGCACACCCGTCACAACCAAAAAGCCCATGCGCCTTAAAACAACCGTGCAGATAAAAACGCAGCGCGTAATACGTTCTAATTACATTTCTCCGGAAAGGTCACACCTTTTCGTGATAATTATAAGAAAGGTACATGTCCATGTTTTTTGCATTTGATACGCTTCGATGATTTCCCTTTCACATTTTGTGGCTCCTTTACCAATAATCTGGGTATCATTAAAAACGGGTGAGCAACTACACACTCTGCAATGAGCAGGCAAGTTAGAACCTCCTGCTGTTGTGACAGACGTGTCATGTTCTTTCAAGCGAGTACTGACAGTGCACAGCTTCCCGTCTGTCCTGTATACACTCTACCACAAGATATGCGATACACGACATTTGTCATGCAGTCGGTGAATCTAGTGGAAGGACGAGCGGTGCAAATGCTGTTTGATGTTCGGTCTTCAACACTTGCACAAAGGCGTGACAGCTTGCATGGCGTCGAGGAACGCGTCCTTCAAGGCTGGGTTCGTCGATTTTCCAAGCTAGGTATCAACAGGCCCATCATCAGACTCTTCTGCATTTAAAGGTATTACTAGAAATTTTATACTTTGCACAAGTTTCACAAAGGAGGGGCTCAAGTTCTGCAGCGAAATGCATGTATGTTCTAGTTAAGTTTTCCATACGGTACGTTTTCAAAGTGCAAACATTGTTCCGTAGAAACACGCCGACTATAAAGATACGCGCAACATTGCAGAAGGTGAAGTCCAGCGCTAGTATAAAATAGTCGACGTCTTTTCAAACACCACTGGCCTCTTCGTTCTCAATATTACCGGCCCATAGATGTACAGAAGCGCGCCAACAAAGGAGAAACAGAAGACGAGATAGGCGCTCCTTTGTGGGTGCGCCTAGAGTTACTGTATATGCTACCTTTAGATAGCAGAGTTGCGCATCTGTCTTCCAACGCCGCTAGCAACCATGCATTGCGGAGAAGCTACCGCTTGGGCCAATTTTTTTTATTTCTTGAAGCCGCCGCTGCAGCGGAGTGAACTAACACTAGCCATCGACAGCCAATGTTTATCGCCGGTCTTCGACACGTCAGACAGGTTAATCGGCGACACGGTAGGCATGTCGCCAGCAAAAACTAAGTGCGACTTCACCGCATAGCTGTGGTTGCTAGCAGGACCTATGCGTAACTCTGATACCTAAAGGTAGCATATACAGTGACTCTAGGTGCGCCTATCCCGTCATATATGCCAATTAGCAAACGCCAACTTGCACAGCAACTCGTAATTCCATGGATGTACCACTGGTAGCAGAGGCATCGTCCTAAAGCCAAATACACCGCTCGGAAACAGTATGGTAGGAATCGAATCTGTTGACGCGAACGACGTTGGGGCACCGGATTACATGGAGAGGTATAGAAGTAACAATAGCAGTGCCGTACGTCACTGATATCACATGGCGCAGTATGCGGCAAGGGTGTGCGTACCATGAAAGCAGCTTTACTGAAAGCTCCACACGAGATGAGGGTGAACAATAGGAACGTGAACGCCCCAGGTGAGAATTCTTGGTCACGGTGATCGACACGTAGCGACGTCATTGGGTATAATTTGCGATGTCGTCAGCCGAGTACCGGAATGTCAGCGCGCGTGGTCGCCCAGGGCAATGGCGGCAGTGTCTTGACGATAAGGATTATAGGCCAATGTAAGTGGCGTCAGTCATGGGGGAGGGGGAGCGAGGTCACTTGAAGTTTTCATGAACCCTAACGCATCTGTTGAGGGTGGTACACAGAAGATGGTCAACTTGCGTTGAGGAAAGCAAGCACGATGGATGCGTATTAACATTGGGCGAAAATTTATGGCTGCTATCAGTGAGGAATTGTTTTGGAACGGATGAAGTAAGACGCCATGCTAGAGAACGTCCACTACAACGGTGTTGCAAATTGCCGGGAGAGCCAGTGTAACAGCGTAGCACGTAGTTTATAATAAATTGCGATGGCTGCCCATTGATTTACGGAGAAGGATGTGGCAGTCAAACATATAACAACGGTTGGACGAATATGTGATTGGCATGCTTGAGGGGACCAGCAGGTACAGTCAAACCCGACTATTTCAAACTCGGATAAATCGAATTATCCTTTATATCCGACGTTTTTCGAACACGGCGATGCTTTAAAGTCAATTCATAGAAAAAAACAACAACTTGGAGAACGATTGAGCTTCGAGGCTTCGACTTCCAGAGTAGAACGCGATAGCGTAATCGGGCCCCGTGCGCGTCGCCTTCTCAATTGCTAGCCTAGCTTCGGTTCTAGGCGCATGCCTCAACCGTGCCGTAAGGAAACGAACGACTGTGCGCGTAGCATTAGCCGTTTCAAACTATCCTAGAATGCCTACTGAAAGTACAGTTATGTGTCCACTACGCCACTATTCTTCCTCCTGCAAGTCAGCGAAGGGCCCGCTATACACGTCCGTAAGGCAACACGCCAACCTACGCAGTTACTCACCTTGTTGATGCTTTTGCAGCTGATGACATTTAAATATGCCTGAGCGCTTTGTAACGGGTGGGCCTTTAAAACACCCACTCACTGCGCAATTCACATGTTTTGATGCCTGGCTTGATCCTACGCTTCTGCCACGCAATATTACACGCGTTAATGAGACTCGTCCCACTACATGACATTCATATAGTGTTTTTTTTTTCGAAACAGTTTGCAAGCAATAGCGTGGTTCTGTGTTAGAACACTTGCTTGCCGCGTGGGTGGCCTAGGTTCGATTCTAACTCGGACCGAAAATTTTTATTATTTGTTTTATTTGCATGTTTCTCGATTTTTCGGTCACGGACGAGGTGATTTTTCGCTCACAACCAGCGACGCCGACACCGGAATTTCGGCGAAACGAGCTCTTTAACGCTATCGCGTTAATATACGGCTACATCGAACAAAAATAGCCGGAACACTTCATGCATGGAACATCGGGCAGCGTGAAACGCCTCAAGAAGGTGGCTTTCCCTCAAAAGAAGTCTGCTTTTTCTCGCGGAAAGCAACTTTCCCGCATGCATTTTCGAGAGCGAGTGGTGTGATTAGGAGGGCGTCGCGCGGAGCGAGTAGGAACTACCGCTAGCCATCCCGTGCTTTCTCCGCCATGATTCCTCGTCCTCGTCCCCATGGGCCCGTTCCTCGCCTCCACGGGCCCGTTGTGCGCGGCCGTCGTTCGCTTCTCCGCGATTCTCGGCTCCCTTTGTTAACGCGGTGGCTGCGGTGAAATGGAAGAACCTGGCTGTTCTCCGCTAAACTGACGATAGCCGACTCAATCGTACGTGGAGAAAAGGTCTGACATCGTCGCTGCGTACAGCATCCCAAGAAGCGTGCTGAGCATGATATTGAAGAACGAGGCCGACATTAAGGCCAAGGTGGGCTAGAGGCTTCCGGTGCCCGACATTACGCAAAGCTGCGTATAAAGATGTTGAGGCGCTGTAATTCAGCACCTTAATTTGCCTCGTACAACCCGCACCCCCAACTACAAATCGTGGAAGAATAAAAACTAAATAAATAAATAAATAAAAATCCCCGCATCTTGTTGTAAAGCTGGCTTCCTTGCATTATTGTTAGGTAATGCCGTGAAGCCACCTTGGCCACTGAAATTCGCATGGAAAATACGGCAAATTCTTCAAAAGTTTTACGTCGAATTATACAATATGTCAAACTAATTCCCGTTTTTCTGCGAGTTCGATATATGCGGGCTTGACTGCGGCACCTGAGGCATTTGAAAACGCTGATATGGATCACAAGCAGCAATGTGGTGTGTCAAACAAAAGCAGCGAGATCAGCCAAGACCGATAGCGGACGTACAGCGGTGAGCATTCTT
>NC_051176.1:207262220-207296299 GCF_013339695.2 Rhipicephalus sanguineus | reverse complement strand
CCCGACACCATCATAAGGCTCCTTATTAGAAATGGGAATTAACATGCAGCATCTCCGTGGTCAAGGCTACGGTGGTGCAAGTTCGATGGCCGACAAAACGAATGGTGTTCAAGCTGCTGTCCGTGAGAATATCCAGCCGCACTCTATGTATTCACTGCACGTGTCACTCCCTTATCTAGTTGTGTGTGCAGCATGCTCCATCACAGACATTCGAAACTGTTTTGGGACTCTGAAGGCGACGTCAGCCTTTTTCCGTAAATCTTCTAGCCGCTCACACGTTTTGCGAAAAGTGATAAGTTTGAGCTGTCCTGAGCCTACAAGGCAGCGCCTTTTGGGACTATGCGAAACGCGCTGGGCCGAGAAGCACGATGCAGTGCTTTCATTTGTGAGCCTCTTTCAGCCGTTGATCGCAGCACTAGAGGAGACTAAGTTTAACGGAAATGGCGAAAGTCCAGTGCAGGCAAACAGTCTAATGTTGGCACTCTTTTCACCAGCGTTCCTTGTAAGCCTGCATGTGACGGAACACGTGTTAGCACTGACTTTGCCACTGTCAAAGAAGCTGCAGACGAGGAGTATCGACATGAGCGCTGCCATTGACGACATAGAAGTGATACAGCAGACAATTGAAAGTGACCGCAAGAACACGAATGTTTCTTTCTCAAAAATATTTGCACAAATGCAGGCATTGGCAGAAAAACTGAATGTGGAGATCACCAGCCGTCGAGCCGGTGTCCGGAAGCAAAACCTTGGGAGCAATGCATTCGAAAGTGCGGAAGAATATTTTCGCAGAACCCTGTTCATTCCGTTCATGAACCACGTACTAGCCCAGTTAAACCAACGGTTCGAACAGCACAGGACACTTCTAAAGACTTTTCATTAATTGTATCATCCGCAATACCACCAATGCAAGATGATCGGAGAAAGGAGCAGAAAATCTCCTGACCGTTTTTGCGCATGACGTCGAAACGAGGGCTGGTTTTGGAGAACTGCGACTATGGTGGACAAAGTGGGCGAACAAAGCAGCAAACCAGAGCCCCGGTACAGGAACCGATGCCCTCTCTCATTGCGACAGCAGGTTCTGTGCGAATGTGTACAAGCTACTCCGGATTCTAGTCACCCTTCCAGTGACCACTGCCAGCGCAGAGGGAACGTTTCAAGCATGAGGTTACTTAAGAACTACTTACGCTCCACGATGTCTGAGGAACGCATGGTTGGCCAGGCACTTCTGTACGCCCACAGAAATGTCGACATCAGCGTGTCGGAAGTCATTGACCGCTTCGCTAAGCTTCCTCGCCGGGTCAACGTTGTCCTTTGATACCGAGCAGGACAAAAATCAGCGCAAACGAAAGGAAAAGACACTACTGTTCCAGAGTTCAGGTCAATGAGCCCGTAATTCTGACGCAATATTATTGTTCACCACCTTTTAAAGCCGTGAGGATTTTGTACCTTTAGCAGTTAACACTGTGACCTAATATAAACATAAGAATACGGGCATCAGGTGGACATTACCAGCCAATCGACAGCTTCACCTTGTTCACTGAGAGGTCGGCATACGCGGCGTTACCAAACAAATTCAACTATTGGGAAGCCGTACAGCGCATTGTTTGTTACTTTCATTTGTCGTTTTTGTTCTTCATTGCTTTTGAACTAGAAGCGGCAACCTTCCTTTAAATTGAGTGCACAATAGTGGTTCGCACTTTTAAAACAGTTTTGAAGTAGTTTCTTTCGTTATTTCTGCGCTCTTCCTTTATAGTTCTGTTTACATGGTGCGTCCGAGACAGCAGCTTGGCCCAAGGACATATCAGTTGGCCATTATGTATAGTGATCATTGCTTAGTTCCGTTTATTGATTGCATATTTAAATGTACATTTGTGAAGTTTTGCGTAAGCATACTGCGCACTGTTTCCGGTGACTTATATTTTGCCCGTATTCGAGGTGTACTTTCCCATTCTTGCTTTTCCTGGCCGCATCATTTGTGCAAAAAGATTAACATTTGCGTAAACAATCTGCATTAAAATCCTGGTTATTTCGTGGACTTCATTTTTTTGTTATCAGGCACCTCTTCAGTTCAAAGCTGATGCAGTTCCGAAGTTTACGTGATATTTGCCGTACCTGTTACACACACACACACAAACACAAATATTGAAAAGATTGAAGACAGTTATTCCTGGAAAGATTTTGCGGGCATGCCAACATAATATTTTTACGAAAAAACACATTTCTTACTCGTTCTTAACAGAGGGCAGCATTCAAGAAGTGATTTGCAGCATCTAATACAAATTGTCACTGGTAATACATATTAATGGTAATACCAGTGACAATGTATGTACATGGTAATACATGTACATACCCACGCCGCTTTTGGAAAATTATGAAACGGACGACAAAACCACAGTCTCTCTTTGTGACACTTCTGGATCCCCCGTTGCCGACTGCGACGTTCCATCCGTCAACTCTGCATTTTGTTCAGTCTTTACTAACGAACCTAACAACGAACTTCCTGATTTTCCGCATTTTGCTTTTCCGCCAATGCCAAAGATTACATTCAATTCAGAGGGAATTGTAAAAGTTATTAACCAATTAAAGAACTCTTCGTCATGCGGTATAGATGGCATAAACGCCAAAATTCTGAAAAATACTAAACATGTATGTAGTTCCATATTGTCAATCATTTTTCAGCAGTCACCCGACACAGGTGAAGTCCCATTAGACTGGAGAGTTGGGAAGGTCTTTCCGTTCTTCAAGAAAGGTGACCGCTCATTTGCAGGTTACTACCGACCAATCTCGCTCACTAGTGTTTGTTCAAAGATCATGGAACACGTCATCTTTTCTCATGTTGCTACATTTTTATCATCCGTAAACTTCTTTCACCCAAACCAACATGGCTTTCGTAAAGATCACTCATGCGAGACCCAACTAACATTATTCCTGCACGACATTCACCTTCATATGGACCGTAACATCCCAATTGACACACTGTTCTTAGATTTTGAAAAAGCCTTCGATAAGGTACCCCACTCCCGTCTCCTTCAAAAAACCTCGCGTCTAAACTTCATCGGCATGTTTTAACTGGATTAAAGCATTCCTAACAAACGTAAACAATTCGTGCATGTTAATGATCACTCCTCCGACCTCTCGCATGTCTTGTCCAGCGTGCCCAGGGTATCGTCCTAGGGCCTCTTTTATTCCTAATATACATTAACGATATTCCGCTTTCCGTTGAATCTAACATCCGTCTTTTTGCTGATGATTGTGTCCTCTACCGCCTATAAATAACCCCACCGATGTCTCCTCTCTACAGCATGACCTCTCACGCATTCAGCAGTGGTGTACCACCTGGTTGATGTCCCTTAATGCGAAAAAAACATTACTAATTCTTTCCATCGTCGCCGAAACCACACGCCGGCTACTTACACAATCAACAACTGTCATATAGCTGCTACTGACTCGATTAAATACCTGCGTGTCCATCTTTCGAGTAACCTATCTTGGGGCGACCATATAAATCACATAATTCACTCCGATAACCGCGCTCTCGGGTACACACGCCGTAACATTTCCATGGACACCTTCCGTTAAACTACTCGCTTATAACACCATTGTCAGACCAAAACTTGAGTATGCAGCTGCTGTCTTTGACCCCCACCAAACTAATCATATCGAAATACTTGAGTCAGTACAGAACCGAGCAACCAGATTCATTGTTTCAGATTATTCCCGCTACTCGAGCGTCTCCGCCCTCAAATCCCAGTTAAATCTTTCTACCCTCGCTCTTCGTCGTCGTATTGCACGTCTCTGCCTTTTTCACAGATTCTTTTATTCAACCCCGCGTGACAACCACCTCATCCAGCCGGTCCATCGAGGTCATCGCACAAGTCATCCAATGCTGTGATTCCGCCATGCCCACACCACCTCATTTCAGCAGCCCTTCTTTTTGCGCACCACCCGAGACTGGAATGACCTTCCGAACGAAGCAGCAGTCATCCGCGATTTTGCGCGCTTCAAAAATGCCATCCAGGAAGCAGACTCAACCACATCCTAACATACACCTTCATCGATACCGCCATTTATGACGCCCACCCCTCATGTAAAGTCCCATATGGGACCTTTGAGGATATAATAAATAAATAAATAAATAAATAAATAAATAAATAAATAAATAAATGTTATTCATATACTTAGTCGTTCTAAAAATTCAATGAGGAGGTCGCGCTGCAACGTGAGCCCCCCCCGAACAAAATTCCTGGCTACGCCACTGCCAACGGCACATGAAGCGCCTCAACAGGCAATTCTGTTTCGGCGCTGCTCGAAGGGACTGGTGCCAGATGAAATCTCGGACATCAGAGTGAACCCGCGTCGTAAGATGTCATGGCGATTGATGTTTCGCATGCTGCCGCTCTGAACGTACTACGCAACGTCACAGAGCTGGATGGAATAAACGTCCGCTCCTACATCCCTGTGGGCTCCAACGTCGTCGCCGCGTCATCTACGACGTTGACGCTACCATACCCAGCTCCGACTTGTCTGCCCTTGTCAAGCCAGCTAATGAAGCTAGCGTTATCGCTAAGGTTACCCGTTTGGGTACCTCACGCTGCGTGAAATAGATTTTCAAGGCAACTCTCTACCTTCGTACGTAAAGGTGGGTCACTTCCGACACCCTGTGAGACGTTTGTGCCGAAGCCACTACAATGTCACAACTGCATGAAGCTAGGTCACGTGAGAGGCGTATGCGAAAATGAGCGAGTATGTTCTCGCTGCGCTGAAACCCATTCTGCGGACACTTGTATAGTCAACGTTCTCAAGTGTTCGAATTGTAATGGACCTCACGAAGCTTCCTCAAAACAGTGCCCAAAAATGAAAAGAGAAATTGCTGTATTGAAGCAAATGGCAAGGAACCATACATCGCATCGCGAGGCTGCCGAAACAGTCAGAAAGCGGCGAAATCGGCGCCGACGTTCATCCAAAAAACCAATGCTTGTGCATCTGCAGCGCCCCTTGAACGCCCTGCTTCACCAACTCCCTTGTCATGCGGACCCTTCGTGGCCGGCATGAAACGAACAGCAGTAAAACGCGCAGTTTCTCGAGATTCCACTTGGCCTCATTGCCGAAGCCACAGTCACAGAGATCGTCGACGGCCGGTGCAAAGCAGACCAACAAGGAAGGCATGGACACAACTGATGCAGCTTGGCCTACGTTGCCGAAGTCGCAGCGACATGCAGATTCACACTGCACATCGGCAACAGTGCGCACTGAATCTCCGACTGACCAGTTGCCTGAAGAAGACAAACCAACCATCATCGTGCTTCAGTCATTGTTGGACAACACTTCGCGTGTTCGTCGGCAAGCTGAAATCCCCCTACGCTCAGTCCGTACAACAAGTACTGGATGTTCTGTGTCCAGTACTTGCAAGCCTTCAGTAGGCACCATGACACGACTCTCTAAAGCGGAACGTAAATGCCTGAGGTCCTGAGTCCAGTACCATGGAACGCAGCCGTGTTCTTAAGCTCGCGTGCATGTTTCTTTTTGTATGCTCCCTTCTTTCTATCTCCCTTCTTCTCTCCCTTAATCCCCATCCCCCAGCGTAGGATAGCAAACCGGACGCGCCTGGGTTAATCTTCCTGCCTTTCCTTCCTCTTTCTTGTCCAAAAGAGTTCGATGTAAGTGTACAAGCGCACCCCCTAACAATTCACTGCACTTACACGCAGACGATTGTGTGCTTTACCGTGCGATGCATAATGTTAATGACCTGCTACTTTCATGCTCCGTAAGGCAATTGCTTGCATTGCTTAAATAGTTAGATATTATTACTTAATGATATATTGAAGAATTATCGTGAAAATCTTGGTGTCTACTGCTGCTATAAAGCTTGGCAGGTAAATGATACAATGGCCTCCATTTTGGTAAGAATTGTTGCAGAAACATATTATTCAATATTCAGCAAGTATACCGATACCGTTTTTTTTATTGCACAAAACGCGCGAAACTAAGTTTCATAACGCTATAAATTCAAGGAAATGTTTGCCTTATTCGTGCGTAACGCATATCTTTTTTCTTAGTATCTCGTAATTCAAACAACGCATGTACGCTGGTACTGTTTCATCGAGGCTGTTGATCGAAATATCGTCTTTCTGCTACCGTATACACACACACGCCATATGTTGGGACATAGTTGCTACTGAAAGGACTAGAGGCTGGCTCTTTGCCAGACTGAGTAGAATGAACGAAAATTAAGAGAGTCAAGCACTAACTGAAACAAGCTGTCAGGTTTGACCAAGTTAAGGGGAGCAAAATGTAAAAAGAAAAACAAAACTCACAAGCTTGTTGGCTCTTTGGGAGCCAACGAGACTTAATATGGCGTATGCGTCCGGTAACCAAGGACGCCACGCATGGTGCGCTTACACAATCACTTAACAATGCGTTTATGTCATTTACAGTGTACTGACACCACGTCACGTTGTCTAAATTTTTCTCGTTCATTGACTTTCCCACCAAGAAACGTTTGAGGCCTGGGGTGCTACGCAGGATGGCCCGAGTTTGGCAAAACTCGGAATCTTTCCGAGCTCTGGCGAAGCCCCTTTTGAACGAGCTAACAGTACGAAAAGGGCAAATCCATCGCTCAGCGCGCGCTGCAGTCCATTGGTTACGATGAAAGGCGGCGTCACGTCAAGGGCGGTCGACAAAGTTCTGTGGTGTCTTCAAACCAGCGGCATCTTCTATCATTTGTTTGTCGTTCCACTGAGTGGAGAAGTGCACCCATGCAAAAAAAATGTCAGAAACCTTTACTGACGATATTTTTTAGAGGTACAGGCTGCTTAAATTCCTTTTCAAGAGTTTAATATCTGCATTAAGTATCATTTAGAATAATCAGCGCCGTGGCCTCCGAGATTAGCTCCGGCCGAGTGCCTTACAACACCGCGGCCGGAGATAATCGCCGAGGCCACGTGTCTAATCATCATGGTCGGCCAGTACATTGTAGCGCGTTGCTCGGCCGGCGTGCGCCCCCTTCGTCCTCTTATCATCGTATGCTCGCTCCCCGAGCACGTGTGCCCGGCTGATTATCTAATTGGCTGGGCAGTATACCTAGTTAATTAAGTCAGGACATGATATGACCAAGCTAATTAAGCCAGGTCATGCTAAGACCGAGCTATTTCAGCCACATCTTAATAAGATAATGCTAATGAAGCCGTGTAAAGCTTAGACCATGCTGATTAACACGACGCTAATTAGGAATGCGCTTATTAAAAACAAGCTAATTAGGACCTTAGTCCCTAAGGTCATGTGAATTAGGATTGTACTAATTAGGATTACGTTAATTAGCTTTATATTAATTATTATTTTGATATTTAGACCTGAGTAATTAATGTCACGATAAATAAATAATTACTAGTTAAGACATAGCTACTCTGGATCATGTTGATTAAGACCTAGCTAATTAATACGATCAAAATTAAGACCGAACTGACGTGGTCTTTACTCCGAAGCAGATTGAGTAGACGAGTCGCGTAAAAAGCTGGAAGAAGCTAAGTGATCACAAGCTCCTCCGATGGCTCCAGTCTTGCACAAGTAGTGCAAGCTGGCCAAATTATTTTATATACAAGGACGCTGCATGCTTAGCGTGCACCGCATAAAACGCTTGACAGGCACACCAGCACTATGACAGTCACCAGTAGAACTGGGCTCTTTTCAGAATCAGCGAGTTTGTACCCGAGTTCGCGCGTCAATCAATTTGATTGACAGGCGCCCGCGGCGAAGATCGGGTCCGCCCACCGCGTTAGCTCTTACCGAAGAGCAGTGCTCACGCCGCAACGCCAGCGAGCGGCACGATTCATCTATGAGCTTAATCACCAGACTATGCACACACGCACGAAGAACTAAAGCTTATATCATCACGTGGCTACGATGTCTCGCATTTAGTTTCACCGCGCTCACGACGTACCACTCACAGCCATGAAGCAAGTGCCCCTGGTGGCATTTGCGGCGAGAAATGTTAATATTTACTTGTTTGTGGAGACATTCTTTCTACCGTTTCGTTAATGCAGAAACATCTTCAGAAGTGTAATGTAAGTAGCAGTAACCTGTCCATTTATTTATCTGTGATATTCGAGAGAAGTCAAACGAGCTGCACGAGAGTGCTGCGTGTGCGCCCTTGTTGCCTTCGAGAGTGGAAATTTTCACGCTGCAGGTGGAACGAAAGAACTTGCCCGAATGAGGACAAACGCCCACGATACACGCCTGTGGGAGGCGCGATGTTCAGTTGGCAAAAAGATAGCACAACAATCACGCTAACGTCACTGCACTGTTGAAATGTTGACTGAGTGGCGGCGCTGACGCGTTCACACGCGGCGTTCCCTTGAAAGCCGCCGCAAATGCCGCACTTGCGTTTGTGACGCCATGCTCGTTCTTGTAGCCGTTTTTATCAACGCTGCTATCGCGCTCTCTGCACTGTCTTCCTATCCTGACCGCCGTAGTGCGAGCTCAGAGCAAACCCGTGTTCCCGAGAAGCTCGGGCCATCCTGCATAGCAACCCTGGTCTGTCATTCATCATAAAAGGGAATCTGGCAGCTTTCACGAATAAATCGCCCTTTTTTGATGCTACTCCAGCGTTCCAAAGTTGGAAGAGCCAAAGTGTTGTCTTCAATGGACCACAAGCAAAGAGGCCCATCTACGTTTATGGCAGAACGTTTGTTAAGCTCTATAATATTCTTCATGAAGTTTTTTGGTGTACCGGGAGCGTTTGGTGATGATTTTAATATCTGCAAAAAGACATTTCTCTTTCGGGATGTACTTCAAAGAACGCTTAAAAAGTTCCACACAACCTTCGTACATACACACTATGAGATACCCGCTGCCAAATTGTCATAATGACTTGTCATAATGACTGCATAATGAATATCCTTAGAGTTAAAGCATATGTAAAAATATCCATAGAGTGAAAGTACCATTAACTGGATTAGTAACATAATCTGGTAAACGGCTTATATTTTCTGCTCCTGTAGCGCAAGTTTTGTACTTGTACATATAAACTTTTTAACTGATATTTATTGCGTGGAAGAATGTATGTCACGTTTAATTCAGATTGCAAACCATCTGCCGTGCGCAGTATAAGCAACGTAAAAATGAAGGTTCGACGTTGTGTCGAGATCCACGCCCCTGAACGCCCCGAATGAATTAACTGACTGAGAGCATGAATATCTCGAAACAAAAGCGATACACATATTTTATCAGACTGAAATTGAAGGTATTACGGCTGAGATGATGTGGCATAGCAACATTATGAGCAATTCATTACAAGAGACAGCACGAACAAATGGGTAAAGAAAGACAGACTATAAGCAACGCAGGCGCAACTGGTGCGTATGGCTACAGATCTCGGGACCATATGGGCATGGCTGACTGACCGACAGTGATAGGTTTAATTTGCTGGTTATCAATGCATGTAGCGTTGTAGACAAGATAGCTGATTTAGAAAATAGTTTGGTGGAACATAAAAGCAGACGTAGCCGTCGTAACAGGAATTATGGCTGCAATCCGGCTATCATTGCAGTATGATGAAATCAACGGGCCTGGATACGGTGTTATCAGGAATGGTCGGAATAGCAGTGGTATAGGCCTGGAACACATGTAGAGGATTTACGTAGGTAGGTAGCATTTACGAAACCCTGCGTGATATTTTAGTTGCTTGAAGGGTAAGGTGGCGCTAATTTTATTAGTGATTGCCTTTGTAAATACCTTGTAGGCAACGGTCAATATTCTTATCGGCCTGTAATTACAGTGAAAGCTGTTGTGAGATCACAACAACAGCCTATTTTGGCGCCGTAGTTGTCCGCCGTTGCCGGTGTCCGTAACTGCTATCGCGCGAAATAAGAAAAAGTAGTATAAGACAACAATATCTAGGATCGGATGGGATTTGAGCCCGGGTCCTCTACATGGCAGTCGAGTATTCTACCACAGAGCCGCGCTGGTTCTTGAAGCTCCTTTGCAAAAAGAACCTATACAGGTGCCCTGTCGGGCAAGGAATCGCGTTAACATATGTAATATTGCGTGGTAGTAGAGTAAAATAACTACCAGGCGTCACACAGTGCTAATTGCGCAACGAGTGGGTCGTTGAATTCTTCCAACCGATTACAAAGGGCTCAGCCATGATTCTTCATCGTCATCAGCCACAGCTCAAAGTGCACATAATGTCTTATAGACGTGTAGCGGGTACCACGCTTCCATGCAGAATGACGAATAATGGCATAGAGGTTGCGTATTATAACATTTTATAAAACCACTCAATTCTTGGCCAATCCCCCACAGTGGGTGAGCAAGAACAAGAGGTTGCGTCGCTAGTCCACAACAATTATTATTTATGGTACAGTGGGTCCTTCCTTACCTCACAAAAATTATGATTTGTGGCGTAGTGGGTACCTTGCAAGTGTACTGGTATTAGTTGCCCCAAGAGAGTTTACAATAATCTCTAGAAAGGCCACTCTTCCAACTTTCGCTGTGACTGCGCTGCGTGTTCGGCGCAGCCCTGGCGATTTTTTTTTTTTTCATTCGTTGACGTCTCTATTCGTATGGATTAAGGGAGTGTTAGCATTCTTCCAAGATTTCACTACGCTCACAGTCATAAGGCATTCTAGAACACATGTCCACCTTCCTTCAACAGATCTACTGTTGCCCTGATCCTCATCAACTTCTTTGCCCTTTTGTGTTCCTTCCAAGGCGGACTTTACTTCCGATGTCGTAACTTGTGATGATGATGATGATGAGGCCCTCTTCCTGATGGCGCTCACCCACAAAGGAGGATGGGTCAAGAACCGGGCGGCAGGATGCTTAAGGTGAATACCTATGAAACTAAACAAATCTAGGTGGGGTGTCTGATCCCTCTGCACTTCCTCCTCTTCCATTACTGTCCTGATTTCCTCGGATACCGTACAAATCTCTGTAGAACTCCTTGGTTCCTGCTACACTTTTTCAGCATGGTCAGAAAACGCTGCCGAACGGTAGTCGCAGCTCCTGAAAACACGCGAGCCATACATTATAGCGCAGTGCGCGACCTGGAATGTACAATTAATTATCAAAGTAAGCTAGAAATGATTCCCTTTTCTCTCGACAAATAATGCCATATACCCAAATTCTCGGTCATTGGCTGATTTGAGCATCATGGGCTGCATCCTGCGGCTGCCGCGGAAGGCCACCACTGTGCCCGCGCGCGCCCGCGTCACACTGAAAAGCAAGCCGCGTACTTGAAGAAAAAAGAAAGTGCTCAAGGTCATGACGCGCGTGACGCGACTTCATTCCTCCG
Source organism: Rhipicephalus sanguineus (assembly GCF_013339695.2). Taxonomy (NCBI): domain Eukaryota; kingdom Metazoa; phylum Arthropoda; class Arachnida; order Ixodida; family Ixodidae; genus Rhipicephalus; species Rhipicephalus sanguineus. Next base: position 207,285,009 of record NC_051176.1, on the reverse strand, counting down.
TGCCATCCCTCCCTGCTTAGCTTCCAGCGCGTTCGTCGGGACGAGAGAAGAAAGCAATTACACCGTGCGACAAACCTCTAACTCCGCTTGTACCTGACGGATTCTAAAAATTTTTGCGGCGGTCGATTCAAGAGGCAATAAACTCCTTTAGTGAAGCCATTCAATGGTTACTTGGAAAAGTGCTGTCGGGCCCCTTTAACTGTCTTATACATATTGGTGTGACATTGCTTTCCTTGTATCTTAGTACATGCATAAGGTTTTGCCTGTGCGTAGTTTTCTCTTCGCCGCTTTCACCTTACCCCGATTTTTATAGCATGTTCAATTCTCTACATCTTATACTTTCTTCCGTCGGCTACCAAAGGCCTGTTGATTAACTTTGAAAGCTCTTCCATTTCTATTTTTTTTTCTGTTCGTTACAAGCTTTTATGCTTTGGCGTTTCTTAACCAGGTCACTCGTTTCCTGAGAGAGCTTGTTATGTCCTATATAACGGGCTTTACTCCGACTTTTATTGTACACTCCGTATGGATACGTGTAAGATTATCGTTCACTGCTTGAAAGCCGGGGTCGGCTTACTCGGCTAGAGCCGAATATCTGTTCCTCAGCGAGATCCTGAATTCCTCTACTTTCACTCTTACCGCTAACTCATTGATAAGCTTGTTCTGTATCAGTTTATTCCGTTCTCTCCGCAAGTGTAGGTTAATTCGAGATCTTACCACAGTGGGGTCACTACGTCGCACCTCGCCGAGCAATTCCACATGCTGCACGATGTGAGGAGGAGGAGGGGAGGTTGAGGAAAGGCAAAGGCGCAACTTCTGCAACCCTAATTGGGAGCATGGCTCAGCGCCTGTAGGGGAAAGGGGGAAAGGGAGTTAAGATGAGAAGAGGGAGGAGAAGGAGAGGAGGAATGCTGTCCATGACCGAGGACGCGGCGGGCGGCTACTATAGCCGGTTGGCAAGCGCACAGTAAGGAGTCTATTTGATTTTTATTCTCGCTATTCGGGCTCCTCCATGTCTATTTCCAGGTGTCCCTTTTTCGGAAGAATGTATTCCTGATCTGTACATAGATCGCATTCCGCGAATTCTACTAATAACTCCGCTCTGCTATTCCCAGAACCAATGCCGTATCCCCCCACTGCCTGAACTCCGGTCTGTTTTTTGCCTACCTCGGTACTGAAGCCTCCCATCAGTACGGTACACTGTGTCTTTACTTGTTGCCCACTCCACCTCTTCACAGAAGCTTCCAACTAGCTGGTCGTCAATTCTGGATGTAGGCCACATTCAATAAGCTTATTATAACCTTAAATAACCTTCAATAAGTTGAAGGCAACCTTCAGCAAGTTTAATAACGAGACCCCCTGTCATTAATGTTATAGTTTCCCTCCATGTTACCAGCTATATTCTTATTGACCAGGAATCGCACTCCTACTTCTCTTCTGTCCACTAAGCCAAGATAACTTAGAATGTGCTCGTTCTTTAAGGCATCCTTAAACGGTATTTTGAATTTTTGTGAGCGTTTATAGGCTATAGCATCATCAAACTATTCGCACCATAAATTAAGCGACGCACCTTGTATCAAGGCACCTACGGGCAGTTATATGTTACCCTCCTACTCAGCACTCCCTTTCCTCCTTAACTCGTCGAACGTGCAGCCGTCGCTGGCGTCGGCAGCGAAGTTGGCGGGTCGAGCTGCGCTGCCTGCTCCGTGGTCTCCGCAATCAACTCCGGGTGCGCGCCGTCAGTCAGCGGAGACAAAGCGGATCGCGAAGTGGTCGAGATCTGTTCCACCAGGTACCGCAACACTACCAACCATGTTTATTTTATTCTCCTCTGCGCTGACAATACGCCAAGAAGTATGCCGACAAACAAAGTATTTGAGATCACCGATAAGCGTAAACTTGGGCAATGTGGTTATGTCTTCAAGGGTGAAGTTACAGACGCGGTGCTGGAGCCGCACATTTCGGTGGAGGCTCTCTGCTAGAGGCCCATGTACTGTTCGATGTGAGCGCACGTTAGGGAACAGCAGATGGCCTAAATTTGGGGAGCCCTCCGCTACGGCGTGCCTCATAATCATATCGTGGTTTTGGCACGTGAAACTCCAGATATTATAACTATAGCCGTAATTTAAATGGTAACCTCATTGTACGAGTACGCGCGCACTAGAAGTACGCGTTGCTATCGTTTAACCTGCAATATAGGCATACGTCATTGGCGGTATAGGATCCGCATGTTTAGTTCCATGCAGACACATGCCTCAACGAGTGGGGAACACGACCGCCGAAATCCGCGAGAAGTGCTGCCACGTGTTCATTTTCCTGCCCTTCTGTGCTTCGCACTCGCGTACTCGGGTTGAATATGTATTATCGTGTTATTATTCCGGCTGCCTTCATTTTACGACCACTGAGTCAAGCAAACGGGAAAGATAAAAGGCGCAGAAAATGTTTTATCCGAAAGGGCACTCTATCTTTTGGAAGAGAGAGAGAAAAAAAAAAACGGCATCTGTCGGCGATCGGAAGTGCTCGAGCGGTTGGACTGTTATACCAGCATTAGGCCGTAAAAGGGAAGCTCAACCATGTACATTCCGAGCGCGGGAGTATATTATGCTGCATTCGCATTTCAGATAGCATTGTTGCACTCGTACGGCTGTATAGAGTGCGTCGTTAGGCGTCGTTTTATTGCTGAAAGCGCCAGGAAATAAGTATATCGAAAAGAGATACGACTGGCGCTATGTATTTTTAAGTGTTGTAGATTTGCGCACTAATAGCGCATTTAACTGCGGAGATGGACAGACAATAGATTACGATCGTGTTCAGAAGAGAGCGCCTGTAACAGAATGTATCTGTGACAGAGAAAAGGACAGAGAGAAAAGGCAGCGGAAAGCACGCGCTATCATCTTTCTCGTAAACATGTGTACAGTTAACTTCCTCCAGTTTCAGAATACTGTCATTTCGCGTTCCAAATACCATACTGTCTGAATAGCTGGCAATTTCTTGAAAAAGTTTGAAGATTAAACAAAGGAAGAAATCAATTGACATAACATTAGGAATAGAAGATTAAGTGACAGACGCTCCCCTCTCAGATAAATTAAAACTTAGGGTATAAAGTAGACGTACCATTTTTCTGTAGAAGCGCAATACTTGTCCATGTAACACGAAATGGAAATGCTGTGAAGAGGCTCCAAGAGAAAAAGAGATTGACCCGCTCACGCAATGCAGTATTGTGTAGAACCTCGTGTTATTTATGAAATGACATCATTCAGTTATTCGTCCGGTGATGACTTCACTAAGCCGATGAGACTTCGATCGCACTTAAGCTGACGCCGGCTGAAATTCCTCTGGGTCCGTCTGCTCTTCGCTGGGAAGATCCATTATCCTGTACGTATACATGCTAGGAATAATAAATTTAGTATAGGATGCGCATAGATTGAGCTCTCTTCCAAAGGAGAAATCTCTCGGGTTCATCAAGGAAGAGACCGAGGAATAGCGTAGAACGGAGCGCGCTCGGCAAACTAAAGCCGGCTGCAAACGGAAGGGATTTGAAGTTGGAGAAACAAGTACTCTTTTGCATGATTTACGGCTTGTGCCTGGTGAAGATTTTCCTGGAGTGGAGGAAATCTGCACTCAAGTATAGCTATCATGTCACCTCTTTTAAGTCGCGAAATTGTCATGTTAGACCAATAATTGTACTCAAGATCACTCAATTCTTTCCCGCCCTTTAACGCGATAACGTTAAAGAGCTCCTTTCGCAGAAATTCCGGTGTAGGCGTCGGCGTCGTTAGCTGCGAGCAAAAAATCGGCGTTGTCCGTGACCAAAAAATTGAGAAAGATGCAAATAAATAATAAAAATCTTTGGTTCGAGTGAGAATCGAACCCAGGCCTTCTCAGGTGTTCTACCACAGAGCGACGCCATTGCTTGGAACTGCTTCGGAAAAAAAAAAACTATATGAATGTCATTTAGTGGGAGGGGTCTCCTTAACGCATGTAATATTGCGTGGCAGAAGTGTGGAATCGCGCCAGGCGTCAAAACATGTGAATTTAGCAACGAGTGGGCGTTTTAAAGGCCCACCCATTACAAAGCGCTGACATATTTAATCATCATCATCAGCAAAAGTATGAACAAAGTGAACAGCTGCGTAGGTTGCGTGTTGCCTCACGGACGCGTAGTGGGCCCTTCGCTGATTCGCAACAGGAAGATTGTGGCGTAGTGGGCACCGCGCAACTGTACTTGCAGTAGGCATTCTGAGATAGTTTGAAACGGCCAAAGTTGCGCGAATAGACGTTAATTTCTTTGCGGCACGGTTGAGGCATGCTCCGAGACCCGAAGCTAGGCTAGCAGTTGAGAAGGCGACGCGCACGGGGCCCGATTACGCTATCGCGTTCTACTCTTGAAGGCGAAGCTCAATTGTCCTCCAAGTTTGCTGTTCGCAGATGCAGGCAATTGATTCGATTGTCTTCCCCTGACGCATTCTAGACGCTAAATGTCTGCATGCCGTCCGTGATGTCATCCATTTACGTTGATGCTCCTGCGCAGAAAAAGGAAGTCGGACCCGCTGTGTGTTCCCCCTTTTAACAGCTTCGCTGTTGAAGCTACAGGTAAAACGTATGGCCGGAAAAAACTATCATCATCATAAACGGGTATGTGCCACAGAAATTGGGTGATTCCCACTACTCGCCACTGATCCACTAAAAAGGAAGAAGGCAACAGTAAGCCCAAGAAATAAATGGCTGCGAAGCGACGGCGGCGAGCCGCCGCAGGCCCCGAGTACGTACGAGAGAATACTAGGTAACGGGAAAGGCAACGGTGGCCGCGAGAGGACCCCGACGCGATGGAAGCCCTACGCCAACGACGACGTGCCCGTAGACCTACGAGAGGTGCGAACGCTCGGTTTCAGTGCGAGTTTCTGTCTCTGGAGTTTGGACATCCGTGTCGTGTCTGTAACTCTACGTGGTTTAACTCGAACCTCTCTTCGCTGAGAATCAACGTAGAAACAACCTAGCATCACCTAGCTAAAGCCTAGCAACAACCTAGAAGCAACCTAGCATCACTTAGCTATAGCCTAACAACAACCTAGGAGCAACCAGATTAGACTTGCGCTACTTAGTGCCTTGCGCTACTTGCGCAAGGCACTAAGTAAGCACTAAGCACTTGCGCAAGACACTAAGCCTTGCGCTACTTAGTGCAACCTTCTTCATTTTTTTTACGGTATTTGAATGCATATGCCGTCGGCTTACGTTCGGAACGCCACTGCTCAAAACGCGAAGCCTTTGTGTTACTAATCGTTTCTGCACCCCTGTTTTGTGCTCCAGCGTATCGTGTGATCTGAAAGACGTCACGCGGCAGTTATGCCACTTCCCCATCAGCGCTGTATATATATATATAGACTCTCTGCCACTGCACCCCCTCCGATTCTTGACCCACACGCCGAGCGGGATAGCCGCCCTTTAAAAGGCTGGTCGCGTTTCGAGTGGACGAGGTGAGCGTTGGTGCGTAGCGGGCCGCTCGTGCTTTCCACGATGGCCGTAAGGCTATTAGCCCTACTTCATTATGAGACCGCACTCCGTGTCAGTCGCTCCTGGTGATCGATCTCCGACAGCGCGGGCCGGTCCCATTTGCAGCATATTGGCTGGATGCGGTGGTAATCCACGTGGCGCTCTGAGAGGTCAGCCTTCGATGCTGGTGACGAATCGCTTTCTTTATTGTGAGGTATGAAAAAAAAAGAAAAAAGAATAAAACCTCGGCCCGCACCATAATAATATAGCAGGCTGTCGGAACCCGTCATATGCAGGTGTTTTATTTGCCTGCTCTCGCCGCAAATCTGTGACCTCTGTCTAACCCCGAAGATTTCCATCGCCGTAGGCCTTTCGCCATTTATACGAATTTCGTCAAGCGCATCGCGGTTGTAGGAGTGTCAGATGTACAGCGTTCGTTTGGATACCGCCGGATTAGCACATTATCACAATATTTGTTTGCGCTTGTCGGATTGTGGTTTCCGACATTGTTCCGTGATTCGTTTGCTATTACATTATTCAAGAAAATGCTGAATACCTGCAGAAAAGCGATAGATGCTTCTCTTTCCCGGTATCCGGTAAACGCAAAAAAAAGAAAAAAAAAAGACTACGGCAAACGAAAGAAGAAAAAAAAACAATAAAAAGTGTGGAGAGTCCTAAAGCACTTTTCACGAAACGCACTGACACAACTCCTCTTACGAAATGCCGTGACTGCAAGAAACGCGCCATGCACAATGACATCGCTATTTTCATGGCAATGGAAGCTCTATGACAACGTTGTTGCAAACAAGGCATCGAATAAAACGGGAAGCATATTATGTCCGTAAATACAGTATATATCTGATTTTGTGTGCTCTCTCATGGGTATATTATCTGCACGTATGAAACGTTACGTCCAACACACTTGGCGCAAACTGCAGGTTTTCTTCTGCGAGTCCAGATTTTTTAAAGGAAATATCAGCGCGTATGTCGGTGCCCCACGACATTTCTGTGGGCCACAGAACCAAGTTCGCCTCCTAGAACAGATAGTTGTGGAGTACCTGCTGTGTTCCTACTTCGTTACGCTTGTCATCACATTTTTGCGGAGTAAAAGCATATTATTTTTTGAAAAGAAAGAAAAGTGCGCTCTCACGCATGTTTAACTTACAAAAAACGGCAACGTATGTAAACTGTGAAGGAATTCGTAATCGCTGTGCCTGAACTTACTTTTCTGAATCCTCAACAAAGCAAATTTCTGTAGAAACTTATTGGGACATCTTACTTTAAAAAGGTGTAAAGAACCCACACCACTTGATGTCAAAGGTGTCGACAATGGCCTATCGTTTTGTAGCGCAATAGAATTTCATGACTTATACGCCTTTTGTATCTCATGCCCTGATGCACTGTTAACTTTCACCGACATGACGGGCTTCAAGCAAAACAGCCAAACTTGTACATTCGGTCATCTCGGTTATCCATTGATGAGAGTCACGAGGGCATGTAGGTCAATAAAGTGTAAATCGAAAAGAGATTGCGAAAACTGTTGCCGTTCTTGATGTTGTGAAGTCATAAGGTTCACTTTGTTCTTTTCGTTGCTGGTATAATGAACTAGCTGTAAACCTGAATTTGAAGTGCTGTGGCGGGACTGTTGGTTGGTATTTATAATAAAACGTTGCAGCGCGACTGAACGTGGAGTTGAGTGAGAACTCACTCACTCACTCACTCACTCACTCACTCACTCACTCACTCACTCACTCACTCACTCACTCACTCACTCACTCACTCACTCACTCACTCACTCACTCACTCACTCACTCACTCACTCACTCACTCACTCACTCACTCACTCACTCACTCACTCACTCACTCACTCACTCACTCACTCACACCTCACTCACTCACTCACCTCACTCACTCACTCACTCAATCACTCACTCACGTCACTCACTCACTCACTCACTCACTCACTCACTCACATCACTCACCTCACTCACTCACTCACTCACTCACTCACTCACTCACTCACTCACTCACTCACTCACTCACTCACTCACTCACTCACTCACTTCACTCACTCACTCACTCTCACTCACTCACTCACTCACTCACTCACTCACTCACTCACTCCCTCACTCACTCACTCACTCGCACTCCTCACTCACTCACTCACTCACTCACTCACTCACTCACTCACTCACTCACACGCACTCACCGATCACCGACCGACCGACCGACCGACCGACCGACCGACCGACCGACCGACCGACCGCTGATTTTCCATTTGTTTTTCAAGTTCGCGTTCAGTCGCATTGCTGCACTTTATTATGAATTCTGATTTTGACGCGAAACATCCGTCTACGCGTGAATACTGTCTCGACACGCAGGCTATGTGGGTGGCGAGAAAAGTGCCTTGGTGCAGCTGCTGGCATATCGCACTTAGGAATTGTAGACTTTTGCATGCCAATATTTATGCACACCAAGGAAGAGAGAAGGGGCGGGCTTTTAATCAGCAGGATGAAAGATGTCTGCCGAAGGGCGCCTTTCTGACCTGCTGCACCTTATTTGATCTAGGAGACGGGAAACATATAGGGAAACGGAAACGAAGGCGGCAATTCCTACAGAAATTATACATTCAACTGTGCGCAGTGTACAGTTCTAGGTATGCATGCTTACTGCATCAACAGCATGCCCTATTAACGCGATAGCGTTAAAGAGCTCGTTTCGCAGAAATTCCGGTATCCGTGTCGATGTCTGCGTCGGCGTCGTTGGTTGTGAGCGAAAGATCAGCGTTGTCCATGAGCGAAAATTCGAGATAGACGCAAATAAAAAAAAAAACAATAAAAAATTTTCGGTTCAAGTGTGAATCAAACCCAGCTCTGCGTGGCAAGCAGGTGTTCTACCACAGAGCCACGCCCGTGCTCGAAATCGCTGAAAAAAAAAGTATCCTATGTGAATGAAGGAAAGAAGTGTTAATTTCAAGGGCTCGTTTTCTTTGTTATACACAATATTAATGAGAACTAACAGACAATAATGCCAAGGAAAGTATAGGGGATGTTTTTAGTAATAAATGTAAGGTAATTGTGAAGAAAGAAAAGTGGACGAAAAGATAGCTTGCCGCGGGCAGGGACCGAACCTGCGACCTTCGAATAACGCGTCCGATGCTCTACCAACTGAGCTACCGCGGCGGCCATCCCCCCGTCCACTTTATAGGGTATATGTGTGCATTTAAACGTGGGAGCGTCAGTCAGCGCCGCCAGTAGCCATGACGGCGAGTGTGGAACACTCTTTTTCTGCCTGTTGGCGTCACGTAGCACGTGAACTTATTACGAGCTGGCAGCTGACCAATAATCCCTCGCATACTACCTGAAAGCATCAAGTCTGCCAGAACGAGACCCTCGCTATGAATGAAGGAAAGAAGTGTTAATTTCAAGGGCTCGTTTTCTTTGTTATACACAATATAATGAGAACTAACAGACAATAATGCCAAGGAAAGTATAGGGGATGTTTTTAGTAATAAATGTAAGGTAATTGTGAAGAAAGAAAAGTGGACGAAAAGATAGCTTGCCGCGGGCAGGGACCGAACCTGCGACCTTCGAATAACGCGTCCGATGCTCTTCACGTTCGAGCACGTTCGATGTATGTTCGCGTGCAAGCATTGCCCGATAATTTCAAGCAGTTCGTTATATTTCTGCGTTATGACAAGGGTCGGGCCATCAGTTTCAGCCATCACCCACAGTGCACTCCACGTATTTCGTGCAGTGTGTGTTGTGAATGCGGCACATTCCCTTATGTTTTATTTTTCGCTACGCGGTGTCTTCTCAGTAGACGGTCTCGTGCCAGACACTAAAGGTGTTTGTCAGGGGAGGGTTCCTGTTCGTTAGAATTCTCAAATTCACTTTAAGCTGATTCTGTTGAAAGTAAGCTCGAGCTGGGCTACTGCGTACCTTTGAAATAGTGCTACTTATTAGCAGCACAGCTAGGTAATCCTGGGAAGGCACAAGTACACGAGCAGGCTAACGGATTGTGTAAGCAGGGGAACTGAAGGAGCGTATCGTATGGTAACCAATAGCAATGTTTTGGTAGAAGTCCGATATGTTTGACTTCCTAGGGATGAATTGCAGCAGCGCGTCGGATGATTCGAACAAAGCTCCCCAGTTTCTTTTAAGGCAAATGCCTTAGATGCCTCATCAAACGCGAAAATTGACCGTCGTCCCGCGGCGTCGGCGTCAATACGAGTGATGCAAAAAATCATCACATGATGACGCCATCACGACGTCACAGGTCGCCATAATTAGTGACGTCATCAGGACGTCACTATGACGCCACATAACGTGATATCACATGATGACGTCATAGGATGACATCATCGCTTGGTCAAAGGTGGGCCGATCACGGATGCAATGCAAAACCAGGTGAGGTGAAGAAAGCTTGCAATGCCTCCGATCCTGGAAGCAGTACAAAGCCACGTTAGGTGCAGAAAGCTTTCGGAAGGCAGTCTGAGAGGATCAATACATCGACTGAGAAAAAAAAAAGATGGCTTTCGCCTTCGAGTCGTATTAGGCGAATGCATAAGGGACCGTGTGAGTTTCTTACAGCGAAATTACCTGAACCACTTTTCCAAGCAATCATCGAATGACCTCAGTATCGGAGTTTATTGCCTCACGAATCGATTGCCGGAAAAATTTCTCCGATACGTCAAGAACTAGCGGAGCTGCAGGGATTCGTCGCACGCTTAAAGCACTTTCTCTCGTCCCGACGAGCCCGCTAGAAGCTACACAGGGAGGGATGGCACAGGGAAGAGATGTTACGTCAGCACGCGTCATTACCTTGAGCGCGCGTGGTGAAACGCGATCGCTCTCTCCCGCTGTGATTCGTGTGTGCTAGTGTAGCTACTGTGTAATGTTAGCACACTATGTGGAGCGCGACGCCGACACGTGGTGGAACGTGGCGGCACCCCATTGGAAGAAATGCTTCTGATCCAAACGCCGCTCCTGATTTATGCATGCCAATAGCATGCTATATGTTGTTCGACGTCAAACAGCAGGCGCCCCACCGAAGAGAGGGCTGACGGGCTTCTGTATGAAAAGAGTGCGCCTGAGAAAATGGTAACTTCGCGCTCCACTTCTAACCTCTCCATGCCGCGCACGACTGGAGTGTCTGCTTCCTCAGGATGTTTTTTCACGGAGCCCGATGGGTTGTTCATGTCCAAAGCGGTCGCTTGCGGAATATGCGTCATCTATCCGAGTCACGACTATTGTAGTGGGGCATATTGTGTGGCAACTCTTATTGTGCGTGGACTAATAAACCGTGTGTTTTTTTTCTCGCACGAATTAACGTGAACCTCATCGTAAAATAGATACCAGCGCAACAGGGTTAGACTACGGACAGAAGGAAGGAATGGACACAGCGCTGAACTCACAACTAAATTTATTATTGAAAGAGAAGGAACATGAACTTCCACCAACTAGCCCAACTCGCGATTTTGCTAACGTGGACCTCTCTGACTTGTCCCGGAGTCTGCTTTCCACATAAGAAGTGAGAGTGCGTCTGTTTAAGAAAGAAAGAAGTGTTAATTTCAAGGGCTCGTTTTTCTTTGTTATACACATTATTAATGAGCACTGACAGTAATGCCAAGGAGAGTACAGGGGATGTTATTAGTATAGTAAATGTAATGTAAATGTGAAGAAAGAAAAGTGGACGAAAAGATAGCTTGCCGCGGGCAGGGACCGAACCTGCGACCTTCGAATAACGCGTACGATGCTCTACCAACTGAGCTACCGCGGCGGCCATCACCCCGTCCACTTTATAGGGTATATATGTACATTTGAACGTGGGAGTGTCAGTCAGCGCCGCCAGTAGCTATGACGGCGAGTGTGGAACACTCTTTTTCTGCCTGTTGGCGTCACGTAGAACGTGAACTTATTACGAGCTGGCAGCAGACCAATAATCCCTCGAATACTACCTGAAAGCATCAAGTCTGCCAGAACGAGACCCTCGCTATGAATGAAGGAAAGAAGTGTTAATTTCAAGGGCTCGTTTTTCTTTGTTATACACAATATTAATGAGCACTAACAGACAATAATGCCAAGGAGAGTATAGGGGATGTTATTAGTAGTAAATGTAAGGTAAATGTGAAGAAAAAAAAGTGGACGAAAAGATAACTTGCCGCGGGCAGGGACCGAACCTGCGACCTTCGAATAACGCGTCCGATGCTCTACCTGAACGTGGGACTGACACTCCCACGTTTAAATGTACATATATACCCTATAAAGTGGGCGGGGGGATGGCTGCCGCGGTAGCTCAGTTGGTAGAACATCGGACGCGTTGCTCTAATTAAAATGCAGCGTTGTGGGCCGCCTTCAGGCTGCCGGTTGTGGCGTCCAGGCCGTGCCTAGCCGCGACGTACTCCACCCAAGTCACCAGCCGAAGTTGAAGATCCGGCTTGGTGCTGGACAAAGCAGCCTCCCACTACTGCGGACTTCTTAGGTGCCAAGGGGCAGGGGGCAAGTGTGCCGGGCATGAGGAGAAGATATGCTCATAACTGGGGATGGAGCTGCCACATAAGCGGCAGGCCGGCGAGTACGTCCCGCGGTGGAAGAGGGCAAGACGTACGGGAGTAAGAAAGGTGTGGGCCTAATGTTGGCGCCACAAGTGTTGGTGATGCTGGGAAAGGGATTTTTGCGGTGTGAGGCAGGTGAGGCGAGAGAGGCGGTAGTGCAAGGTGATGTCGTGGTACATGAAGAGCGCGTCGCGCGCATCAATTCCCGGCGGTGGCGGGCCTGCTCGGTCAGTCGAATCGCGAGTGATGGAATTGGCCTGCTCGTTGCCACGAGCCGGCCAATTTGTATGGGGCGATAGGGAACGGTGCCAGAACGCAAGATACCTTTGGCCGGTGGTGCCACCCGTCCAACCGCGTAGTTGCAGACCGAAGGCTTGGAAACACTGAAAATGTATTCCGCGGAGGTTTGTGTGATGGCATGGGCAATAGCTGCCTCTTCGGCCTCGACAGAGGTGGGAGTGTTGACGGAGGCAGTAATAGTGGGTCGGACGTAGTTGTCAATGACTACAAGGGCGTGGGCTAGGTAGTGGCGGTACGGGTGGCATCCACATAAGCCACGGCGGGTTGCCGTCCGAACTTACGCCAGAGCGTGGAGGCTCGCGCTGGTCTTCAAAAGTTGGTGGACAGTGGTGGCAATAAGGCTGGACATACGTTAAAGGAGACGGAGGAGGCAGCGGTACAATAACGACAACTACCGCCATCCCAGCACCTCAACTACTATTATATTAGAACTCCTCCACTCCCCTCCTCCTCCTTCTACTACAACTACTACTACTACTATGGCACACCAACTATCAAAACAACCATCAAATGACAATGCCTTTCGATTCGACATTAGTGTGTGAAATTGTAGATTACGAGACGTGATACGGCTTCTTGTGAGTAGTCTTTGAGACGTATAATAACGTAGTCATTTGCACACTTTTACCACAGAGAATTCGTAGCGTTGTGGATGCAATACTTATCCATATAAATTCCTACGGAACTGTGCGTGATGCAGTCTAACCCGCACGTGCCTAAATATTCGCCATATTAAACAGTTGTAACATCCACTTGGATATATCATGCAAACGTATAACACTGTACTACGTGTGTATTGAACTCTCGTTCGTCTCCATATTCGATAAATTGAACGCTGCGCCGTGCTGTGCCCTTGCAAGTACGCTTCTTCTAACTGGTTCTCGGTCACTTATGACATCGGAAATATTCGTGTCGACGAAGCAGCACTGTGTCGACAGGCGTTGTAAAACAGGACATGGAATTCCAAGGGCGACACAAGCACGAGCAATGGCGGGAAAAAAATATGTGCAATGTGCATGTCTCAAAATATGAATGACTCGAACAGCAGGGATTTTATTTGCGCTCAATAATGGAGAAGGAGAAGGCGACGGAGATACTTTTCCGCATGGGACACTGTTCCACGTGATGTATCCGACATGAATACGCCTGCAAGCAATGCTCAACACCCAATTCAGGAGCAGTAGCAGGACCTACTGACCAGCCCTGGGGGACCAGCTTAGACTGGTGGTCAGAGCGCTACTGGCGGTGTTTCCGGAACGCCCCCAACCTGTGGACGACCATTGTCGCCTGCTCCTTAAAGGCCAACTCCGGCGATTTTTCGAGGTCGATGGATCTCAATGAAATTCGCTGGGTACGTTCCTTTGCACGTTTCCGTCATTTATGCCAAATTACAGGCTTGAGACATGCGCAGATTGTTTGCAAATGAATTTTAAAGATTGTCTGCAAACGCCCTCCTGGCTTCCCACAATTATTGGCAACATTGCGTCTGTGACGTCAGTATTGGTAAGGCGGCGGAAGTGACGCAGCCGAGGGCACCGCTAACTTCTGCGCTTCGGCCGCTACAGCGAGCGTCTGCTGTGCACAAGGCGACAGACAGCGTTGGTTTGGCCGGCGCTTTGCTGGTCGTCCCGGCTGTCACAGTTTTCATACTCCGCGCCGGCGTGACCGGCATGCCTTGCACGACTTCCGGTTCGTTCGTAACAACGTCTACGTCATACGTAGACAGGACACTCGGTTGGGTTTCGGTTTCGGTGTTGCGTTTTTTTGCTTATTTAAAATTATTCTCCAATTTGCCGAGTATTTCTGCTATCGGGCCCGTAACAGGAGCGTCTCATGAACATAAAAGCTCCATTACTTTGACATGGCCAAAAAATCGCCGGAGTTGGCCTTTTAAGTTTATTTCTCTCTCTTTCTTCTCGATGGTAGATTAGCTTTATTAAGCTTTACCGCAGCACAGCCGTACCATGCGGTGAAAAATATTAATAGCAGAGACACGGTCGCTGGATGCAAACGCGCACTCTAGCGACCGTGGCTGAGAAAACTAATCGCCGTGCAGTGAAGCATGCTGCCTGCGGCTGTTCGTTACAGGAAAGATGCTTTCACAACGCACAAAGGCTTCCCGGTCATTTACACAGGTTCCACAGGAAGTGGATTAAAAATGACTATTAAACTTTTATACCTTCGGCGCTGCCTTAGAGCAACAAGTCGATAAGTTTCCGCTTTTCACCATCGCAAGAAGCTGCGACGCGTGCGGCGTTTTTAACCGCCGTGGCCGCTTAGGTGTTGGTCTGCTGAGCTGGAGGAGGCGGTTTAAATTCCTTGCCACAGCGGCCACAGTTCTGATGAAGGCGAAATGCAGAAACACCCGTGTACTTAGATTTAGGTGCATGTTAAAGAACTCCAGGCCGTCAAAATTAATCTGGTGCCCTACACCTTGGCGTGCTTCATAACCATATTGTTGATTTGGCACGCAGATTCCAGAAGTTAAGTACAGGGTGTTTGCTGAGTGCAGACAGGCATATTTATTTTTTAACACGAAAGTGTTTTATGCCGGGGTCCACCAAGACTTCAGTGACGTATTTCCGTCACGGAAATGACGTCGAAAAATTACACGATAAGAAAAAAAAAGGTCCGTCAACGGGAATCGAACCCACGACCGCTCGGTCCGCAATAACAGATGCCGGGCACGCTATCCACTGCGCCACGGTCACACACTCTAGAGGCTTTACAAACGCGCCTTTTATATCTACCACTGTCCCGGTCGGCGGGGTGGTGTTGTCCTTTGGGAACGGTAAAGTAAAGTAAATCGTCATTACTGTGGCCTCCGCGATTAACACTTGCAACGCGTTTACACGTCTGTCCCGATCGGCGCGTTTTCAATAGAAGTTCAGTTTTGCCAATGCCTTAACACACCGCGAGCTGGCGATCTTAGCCCAAGCGTCGTAAAAGCGTCGGCCTCGCTCATAGCATCACGCTAATCCAAACCAAAAAAATTGGGGGCCGCCTAAGCTTCGCCTTTAAGAGTTTAACGCGATAGCGATATCGTGCCTCTAGTGCTCACTTCGAACACTACGAGTGTTTAACAGAATGCGCGCACTAAGGTGTGTGCCTTGTACTGGGTAGCATGCTTTAAACCAGAAACTTTTTCGAAGTTGCGATGCACCCACTACGAGGCTTTAAGGGAATACGCGCAGTAATGTGTGTGCCTTTTGTAATGGGTGGCTGTCTTTAAACCACCAAGTCGTTAGGATATTGACATGATGTGACGCCCGATGGCAATGTACGCCTGTACCACGCAATATTACTGCAATATTACATCTCGTACTGTGACACCTGTATACAGGACGCATATTTTTGGGAAGCATGAAAGTTACTTTCAGTGCAGCTCCAAGCAGAGGCGTGGCTGTGTGGTAGAGCACCTGCTTGCCACCCAGACGGCCTGGGTTCGATTCTCACTCGGACCCAACATTTTTATTATTTTATTTGCAGCTTTTTCGATTTTTCAATCACGGACAAGATGATGATTTTTCGCTCACAACCAACGGCGCCGACACCGACGCCGACGGCGGAATTTCTGCGATACGAGCTCTTTAACGCTATCGCGTTAAAAATAGCTCTGCGACGCGCGCCTGCCTCACCTGGCTGTTACACAGCGTTCCCCGCTCACGCGCTCGCCCCGAGAAAAATCGCGGCCGTGGAGGGGGGGGGGGGGGGGCGGCACGACGCGCTTTGCGTTTCTCTCTAGTCCGGCCGCGGTGTTCAATCACATATGCGACGCTCTTCTGGCTATCACACCTCGTTCTCTGGTTACGCTTTCACCGTTAACTACTACAGCTACCACAAGGTTTTGTGTAATCATTTAACATGGACGTTAGTCGTCGGGATGGAGATGTACCACCAATCATCAAAGTGGGTGCATCCACGTTAAACGGTGCTATGGCTGCCAGACATCACTATACATTGTGCAAACTCTCTCATATCAATGTACAGTAAACATTCAGTTACTTCTGTAAGGGCATGCTTTACTTGCGTGTTATTCCGATCCCTATGACGGAGGGATCAACCATCTTTTTTCGCATTATTGATATGTATAACCCTTTTGCAGTCCCCTTTGAGTTCTGTATGCGCAAGACTGATAAAAAAATCGTCTTTCTGTGTTAAAGATTTTACTTGGGGAGTCCATGATAACTGTTTTTGAACAAGGAAGTCCAAAAACCTGTCCAACGCGGGGCAAGCGCTTTGCATCTACACAAATTCAAGAGCTTTAGGCATTTCTTAATAAAATGACTGTTTATTGATCTGCATATACAGCCCTAAACCTTCAAAGGAAGTATGTCTTTCACGTTGAACTGAGCTATTTTTCGAAGGCTCTAACCACTATAGAATTATATTTTTGCTTATTGTCGAGAGGCTAATTTAAGGCTGTGGAATATCATTGCACAGTGTCATACATAACTGATCTAGGTACTGCTTACCACTATTCGATAATCACTTTGTTTTAGCAATAATCCTTCGGCTTCATAAAAGAGCCTTGGAAACATGCTAAAAATGAAAAGAGCAATGAAAACTCAGTTTTGCCCAAAAGGCGAAGCACTGATAACGATAGGAATGCACTTAAAGCTGATGCAAAGGTTCGTAGTTTTATCGGCCATATCTATTGCAGTGAACTTTCTATTACTAATGAAATGAACGAGAAGATGGTGTCATGGGTCCCCAGGCCAACACGAACATATCCACCATGATGAGCGCGCACGCTTGCTTTGGGGGGAGAGTCGTGGGGTTCCGGTGGTGTGGGTGGAGACAGCGTATACGATGCGCCCTGCCATATTGGCTGAGCTTTTGGAACTGCCTCAATTTACATGACGATAGGGCTCGAGCGCCGCCTTTTACGAGCTTTGCTGCGCGGAGCAACGGCATTGTCGTTCAGACGAGGCTGCGGCGGAGGAGACGCAAGCTCCATCTGCCACTGATGCAGCGACGCAACTGAAACAGGCTCCAGGTAACTACCGAAATGCTAAATGCGAAATAAGGAGATAAAAAAAATTGGCCGCGTATCTGCGTGCTTCGCTGCAAATGTCGTCTAAGGACGATAGAAGAGGCGTTGCGTGAGATGTGAACGCCATCTGGCAATACGTCGGGAAACGTGAATGCTGTGTTGCGGGCTGGTAGTCCCGGCGCAGCAGCAGGCAAGACCGGCGGTGACCAACGCGACCGGCGGGGACGCCAGCCAGCCCGAACACGCGGTCTGGCGCGATGCGCCGAAGCAGAAGAAACGTCCGCACTCAACGAGTACTCTCCACACACTCTTTTATATTCACGTCGCCTGGGTAAAGCAGGAATGCCAGAGCGGCGCCCCATGGCACTCGTACATTGCAATACGGAACTGAAACCGAAACACAACAATGAGCTCGCGCAGAGGGCATGGAGGAAGCCAAGTTTCGGCGCATTTCAGCGCAGCTTAAGAAACTAGGGTCTCTAGAATTACGTATCTATGTATTTTCTATTAAAGGAACACACCACCTAATACTTACCTAGTGATGTTGCGCCTCAGATATGCGTAATGTTTGCTTTTTGATCAATCATGTACACAAGTATGAACCTAGTGAGCTGTTCACGATGGCTGGCCCTTGTGCAAGTGGTTCAACTTTGGCCGAGTGGCTGAATCGAGGGACGTGCCGACAAACAGAAAGACAGACAGAAGGACAGACAGAAAGACAGACCACAATTTCTGCGTTTAAGTTCCCCAAGAAAGACTATCGTCTTTAATAATTTTATGATGATTCAAAGGGAAGGTCTTTATTGCTTGAAGCGAGGTCGGGTTGCCACAGAATCGGTGGTTCTAAAAAGAGACAAAAGAAATGGTATGGCTACATAAAAACTCGTCATACGCAGTAACATCGCTATTTTCGTATCAATGAAAACGCACCACTGTGAAAACGTAGTTGCAAAAAAAAAAAAAAGATAATAATAATCGAAAAGCATGTATCCGTGAGTACAGTATATACCTGTGATTTTGTGAGCCCTGTCACCGGGATATTTGCACGTACAGCGTTCCAACGTTACGTCCAACGCACTTGGCGCAAATCCGCAAATGTGCTTCTCCGAGTCCGCAGATTTCTTAGGGAAATATGTGGACTCGGAGACGTTACTACACTGTAAAAAGCAAACATTTAAGCTATGGATTGACAGTTTTTTCTTCCTTTAGAAAGAACTTAAATCAGCTAGGCAAGGTATTAGGCCGAATTCAAAATTGAGCTAGGAGCTCACAGGTCACCTCCCCGTTATAAAGGTGACGCTCACAGCATCTGTCCATCCATCGCTTTTTTTTTTCATATTTCGCAAGATTTCGTTGGGACGCGAAAGAAATATTGCGTAATAAGCTGGAAATCCAGTAGTACTGAATCGAATATTTCCTTAATACCATTTATAACTTAGGCTTCATAATAACTTTAAGACTTGCGATCTCCGTTACTGTTTATTGCACAATTATGCAATTAGGCAGAAGACAAAGGCATAGTCCGTCTTTTTCAATAAAGCCCTCAACAACGAGCTTTTAATCGTGTCCCCATATATTGCACTAGCACACTTTAAAGCTGGGTGAGATTAGAGGGGATGACCTATAATGGCAGTATAACAGCATAAACGTGAATATCTTCACGTAAAGCTTTCTCGCCGTGTCTTGATTTGAAGAGTATTGATTGAAAACTATTAGCACGTGGTTTCTACAAGCGCTCATGTTGCCGAATTTCTTGGCGAGCGCATTTCGTTTAAAAAAAATGAAAAGTGGCATACGGGTCAGAAAACAGAGACCCCACATTTGTCCACGTTACTCGTTCGCAGTTGAAACACGATATTTGCCTTCGCCAAATTAAATTAACGCACACTGCCAAGACTAGCTTCTATAAACTTTCATAAACTACTTAGCGGAAAACGCCAAAGCCCGCGTGAAAATGATGGCCCACGGGAGGAGAAAATGTGTTTCCACGGAGCTGGGTCTATGGAGAATGCGCAAGCTCTAACACGGGATCTATTCGTCACGCTTTCGTTCATTCGCTAAATCCACGGCGGAGGACTGTCCCTCCTTTCCCTCTTACCTCATTACCTTTCTCTCGTGGCGATGATCTCCCGCGGTACACCAGGCGAAGCGGCGCATATGTCGGCGGGGCGGCAGAAAAGCGTAGTTAGGGAAGAGCGAAGGGACCGTGGATTTTGCGAAGGAGGAAAGCGTAGCGAATAGAGCCCCGTGTTATCCTGAAAGGAGACCTGAGGAACCTTTCGCCGAAGCTGCAACTCCTTTGTCTCGGCTGGTCCTCGCCCCCTCTTCGCCTGTGCAAATTCCCTGGATGCTGCGCCGTAACGGGACGAGCTCGGTGCAGCGCCCGCGATGCTCGGCCAGTCATGCGTAACTATGCTGTACGCCCTCCCGGCCTCCCTTCTCTCGAACGCTCATCGAGGCCCCGGGCTTTATTCTACCGTTCAGGCTCTCATCTTCAGAGACGCAACAGAAGGTATAGTATCCTGGCACAACGTCGACAAAAGATAGCGAAGGATTGAAACACGGGACATGAGCGGGGATGAGAGGTTTGGGACAACAAGCGCGTGGAAAGAGAAAGGGGCTTCGCACTGGGGGGGAATGAGTCGACGAAGCGGCACCTTGACGTTCCGCTAGGAAAATGCATGCAAAACCAATGGAGACGGTGTGTCGTTGTTGCACCGCTATATACGCACTATAATGATGGAGCAGAGTAGCACCTTCGCTTAAGCGCTCCGGGCTTGTTCTAACTTGAAAACTAGTGTTTCGCCTGCAGAATGAGAAGGGGTGGGGTCGTCCTTTCGTACCATTTTCTACTGTTCTTTCGATGGGGAATGCTTAATAGGTTCTGTAAGTGTACTGTGATTGTTTGCCGCATTTTGGCCAGGTTTTCAGATTTCGATGTGCGCTTCCTTATTCAGAAAACTAATAATACTGTGACCATCTATTTATTTTGACGTGTTCCATATATTACCCCATTTAAACGAAGTCTGCGAAAATTGGGTTTGCCTAGCTGATAGTTAAAAAAAAAGAAAACATTGCCCGCAGTTGTGATGACCGGTAAGAAAACTTTCTGCAGAGTTTGCTAAGATGGCGGTTCATTAATTTTAGTCTCCTGCATTCAGCATCTTTCTTTTCCTCGCCCCCTCCATTAGAGGGTAACGCGTAGGCCAGACTTCTACGCCTGCAAACCGCTGATATTTCTCTTTCGGTTCTATATATACACGTTTTGTATACGTGTTTTAAGATATATAAAAATGACAGCACCGAGACAAATGAACACTGAAACCCACCACTCGTTATACTTCTCCACTGCATTAATATTAGTGCGATCAGAGGGTACATTTATTTAGTTGATTTCTTTCTTTCTTTCTTTCTTTCTTTCTTTCTTTCTTCTTCTTTCTTTTCTTTCTTTCTTTCTTTCTTTCTTTCTTTCTTTCTTTCTTTCTTCTTTCTTTTTTCTTTCTTTCTTTCTTTCTTCCCTTTTCTTCTTTTTTTTCTTTTTTCTGATGGCACATATTCCAACTCAGCGCTTCATCTTCGTAGCGTCACGAGACCTTCAGGTGACCGCTGAAAACTCGCGAAAAACTTCTTCCTCAAAAGCGCCTGACCGGTTTACTTAAGGTAGCGCCGTAGCTATAGGAAACATTTAAAACAAGAGAAATAAAAATGATACGAGGAAGCGTTGAGCACTGCCTTCTTTTCCAGGGTGCTCTTGTTTTTGTGTATTGCACATTCGGGTGGCGCTTGCCTGAAAGTGGCATTTTCGTGGACTATTTATTGAATGTCCAGATCGTACGAACTTGGTCTTAGGCAGAAAATTTCTCTGAACAGCATCATTCCTATTTCTGTGATTCGCTTTAAAAAACTCCTTTATTCCTCAAAGGACTCATTAAAACTAAAGCCTCTTGTCACTGAAAAGCAAGTAAAACACGTTATTA
Organism: Rhipicephalus sanguineus; assembly: GCF_013339695.2. Lineage (NCBI taxonomy): Eukaryota > Metazoa > Arthropoda > Arachnida > Ixodida > Ixodidae > Rhipicephalus > Rhipicephalus sanguineus. The sequence goes on along the minus strand of NC_051176.1, from coordinate 207,263,693 downwards.
ATTTCACGTGCTTAGAGAATTAGAAGCTCGGGTCGGGGCATAAAAATAAAGGACATGGGCTACACTCTCTGCGCGCCCCTTCCCACCAAACTCGCAAACCATCCGCAAATAATTCGTCAGCCCCGATCCGCAGAGCGTGGACGTGAGGGAGCGTGCTCGAGCTTCTTGGTTTCGTAGCGTGAGCCTGCAAACGATCACACTTTCACCGAGAAAGAGGCAAGCATGAAATTCCCGGGAGAAATAAAAATACAAAGTGATCTTCAGGTCTAAAGCCATTAACTGCGAGAAGGATAAAGGAAAACTGCGTTCAAAAGCGATTTATCAGGCGAAGGAACGTTCTCTTCGTGTGTGTAGAAGAAAATCATAACTCGAAGTGCGAGTTTCCCTGCCCTCCAAAAAGAAAGAAAGAGAGAGAGAAACGAGTGTAACTTTCAACGTTCTTTGAAAGAGTTGTCGCGAAGAGCGTTTGCACCGCCTGCATTGGCCGTTGCGCAGCCGCTATAAATCTACCCCTTCACGTGCGGGCTTTCTCGCGAGAATTCAGCGAAAAAAAAAAAAAAGAGAGCAACGCAGAAACAAGAAATCGCAAAGATGGTGTACGCGCGGACACTATATAGTGCAACGGTGGCTTGCCTCAACAGGGCGGAGCGAACTGCAATGAACGCATCGCGCGCGCGGTTTCCGCGCCGAGGAGTTTCTACACCGGGGGCACCATTTCGTGAACAGCTGTCTTTCAAGAACTGCGCTCGGCGGGCACCGCCCGTGACCGGGCTGCTCCGCGCCGCACTGTCGGCAGAGCCATCGACCATAGCGAGGCGAAGGAAGTGCTCGTTTTAAGACACGGCTGATCAGGGCCGGTGCCATCGGCGCGGACGCTGCGCATGGGGGCGAGCGTCGGCCATCAGCGGTTCGCAGTCGTAGGATTCCTGCTTCTATCTCGCGACTACGCTCCTTTTATCTAGTCAGATCGACGGACCCAGTGGACGTTGTTGGCATGTCTACTCTTGTGATCATTAACGTTGTTGATTGCAATGACAACGTGAGCCTACGATTGTCGTTGAATCCCTGTGGGGCGTTCTTATTTCTTGCGTTCTCCTTACGGCCAATTAATTCTATTGGTTCTCCGTGCCGTCCAGGGCTCTCTCATGCGCGTGAGTGTGTTAGGTCGGGCGCACTTAGTGGCGGCTTTCGTAATGTTTTTGCATTATGAAATCCGACACTTCAGGTGGGTCACAGACGTCGGAGAGCGCTTGTTAGAGTCTGACTTTACGCTAGGCTGTCGGACGCATCTTTCAAATGCCTGATGTAAACGCCCCCAACCATTTCTTAACGGGGTATTAAAGCTGTCGCTGTCGGCAGACCATCACGGGCCGTGCCGACAGTGTCGATGATAACTGACCACGATACTGACCCTGCTTTTTTTCCCTGATCGTCGGTGTTAACTTTACTCAGAGGAACTTTTAAGATTTATCC